>NC_048595.1:171089771-171389771 GCF_003668045.3 Cricetulus griseus
TGAGTAAAGACATGCAAAGCAGCGGCACCAAATGGCACTGTGGAGGTGTCCTGTGTTCTTCACTATCACACACCAGTAAGAAAACCCAGTCTTCATTTAGAATATTCTTCATGAAGCAGTAAGAAGTCAATCCTGGCCATCTGAACATCACCATGGAGAAAGACCAGACTTCTCTTGTTACCAGCAGCACCTAGCATAATCTCTTCTGAATTGTGAGCTAATAGTGAAATATGACTTTAACTATGTGTAGGTGTGTTATATTTTTTTATGCTGCATTTGTTTAATGACCTAAGGATGTGTGTTTAATTGTGTAAAGATGTGTTGCATTTGTTTCACCTTGCCTGCCTAAAGCACCTGACTGATCTAATAAAAGGCTGAATGGCCAGTAGCTAGGCAAGAGAGGGACAGGTGGAGCTGGCAGGCAGAGAACAAATAGGAGGTGAAATCTAGGCTCGAGAGAAAAGGGAAAAAGAAGGAGGAGAGAATGAGGGAGATCACAACTAGCTAGCCAGTCAAGAGAAGTGGTGAAAAGATATACAAGAAAGAAAAGGAAAAAGTCCTGAAGCAAAAGGCAGATAAAGAGAAACAGGATAAGTTAAAAGAGCTAGCCAGAAATGAGCCTAAGCTAGGCTAAGCATTCAAAACATTAAGTCCCTATGTCATGATTTGGAAGCCGGTTGGTGGCCGGAAAGAAAAAGCCTGGTGCAGCTAATACTGGTCACGTGTTTGCAATAAATCACTTTCACTTAAAAGAATGATTATCAACTGCTGACTATTATACACGTATTTCTGAAGATGAACAGGGTTATTTTAAGGGACACAATGCATAGTACTTGCTACCAGAGATAAAATTTGACTTTCAAGTAAAAAAAATAAAAATTACAGTTCTGAAAGAAAAACAAACCTTGTATCAACTACTTTTGTGACTGGCAATAATATTAAGCAAATTTGATTTCTTGTAAGTCATAAGATCTACATAACTTGGTAAACAGCACTCCCCAGGTATTATAAAACCATTTTGAAAATGTGAGACAGACGAATGAGTCCGAAGGTAAGGAATACATAACGTGTGTCAATAAGGCCTCAGGTCCCACATTATAACTAACCTTACAGAAATGCCACTTGATGACCGATCACTGAAGATGAATAACCACAATTATCTGAAAAGGCCTTTCATTCATAACTGCTTAGTCACCAAAATAACAAAATGACACATTAAATGTGGAAACACTTGTTAGAGTCAACTTGCCAGAATTCCCATCAAACTTAATTTAAATTTAAATAAATCTAAAATCACAGCCTCAATTTCTAACATGATCAACATCAATGCTATAGCCACACAGAGAATCATTAACTCTTCAGTAATATTTTTAGTATATAAGGCTCATAAAACAAAAAAACTTGAAAAACTACTGATTCAAGCAGTACTTTTGGAGGCAATGCTGTTGTACTTCCTACAACCCATCAAACAGAAAGAACATGATGGCTGGTGGGCATAATATAGTAAGAACAACAATAGTATGTCCTTCCTCTGGGGAAGGACAAGTTAACATTAACTGGAACAAAAACCACTAGTAAAACCTTCATTTTTCAAAATGCTTATCATATGCATAGGTCTCAGGAAAAAAGTTGCCTTAAGATACCTTAGCATCATGCTGGCAAGCAGACCCTTATAGTTTCCCATTCACCTAATTGGCCAAAATATCTGATTTTAAAACTCGTTATTTAGTTATTATTACTCTCACTGTATATGTGTGTGTGCATGTGAACAAGGGAGACACCCTAAGCACAAGCAGGTTATTTTCCTTTCCACCTTTATGTGGGATCTAGGGATTGAACTCAGGTTGTTAGAGCTGTGTGGCAAATGTTTTTACCCACTGAGCTATTTCACTGGTCCCCAAAATAACACTTTACCATGTAAATATGTCTTACCAGCACACACTAGCCTGCTAATTCTCCCCTTCCTCCACTTGAGTAAATCACCACCTTTTCCACATCCCAGGTCCAAAGCAGTGATATCACGATTTTTTCTTTGTCGTACCTTTTCTAAAAATTCCCCTAAAAAAGAGAGAAATCAATCATAATGCATTTTCTCTATTTTTACTACAGCAACTTCTTAAAAACCCAATAACTTCTGTCTGACAAAGCATATGAATTATATATAATACATTAATGTATCATCAATTTGTAGTCTTGTATTCCAAAATCCAAGAGTAACTAACTTGATCCTTTAGCATTAGAGTACACATAAACCATTTTACAATGTTAAAATGGATTTTGAAGTATAATTTCAAAATCTGAGTCAACATTAAATAGATAGCATTTAAGTTCTAATTTTAAAAAACTAACATTTGTGATAAGAGAGAAACTTTTATTTCTTATAGCTTTCTCCATTTCTTCCCATAAGGCAATCCTTAACTTCATATACACTAAAACTGAAGTAGTTATAGATAGATAATAGTAATTGATTCTATTCTCTATAGTCAGGCTTAAGAAATACCCAAAACTTTAAACTACCTTTTACCTCATAAACAAGCAAAAGTTCAAACAGTGGTTTAAAAGGCTTATTAATAGTCTGTGATAAATGAAGTATTCAGCAATACTAAAAATTGATATAATAATGAATCTTACACTTATATTTTTCCTGTTTTATCACTCTGTGTATTTTATAATTTGTGTAAGTATTATTTGGGTGGCTAAAATATTCAGTACAAATATTTCTGCCTTTCGATACAGATACGACAGTAGTTTCCAATAGCACCATAACTACTCCATATTTAAATTTCTGCAATGACTCTCACACTTATTTACCAAAATAATAAAACGACATACTAAATGTATAAACGTTCTTTAAAGTCAACTTGGAAGAATTTCCATTAAACTTTACTTGTATGAATTGAAAATCAGACACAAAGAAAAAAAAACAACTATAAAAACTTAACTGTACTCTAAAAATTTCTCTAAATTTACATACAATTCTGACTTAACTAGAGGAAGCAATACTACATTCTAAATTCTATTTTTCTCTACTCATTTCTATTTTGATTTTAAAGGTGAGTTTCCATGGACAAAATTTTAGCTCCAAAGCTGTATGTTTTTCTCAGTCCTCAAAGTAAACATCATTTTCCCCCAGAAATCACATAAGACAAACAAGTTCTATGATAACTGATGCCAAGTTACTAAAGGCTTGTAGATAGAATCATAACACTGTCCTTTTCTTGACATAGCAGAAATTCAATGTTCAATCCCACAGGCCACCACACTAAAACTATTAGAGTAACAGCCTTGGGTAACATTAACTATAAGTATAAAGAAGCACACTGCCAAATGAAAGCCTACTTAACTATCAACTAATCATTATCAATATCCCATATAATTAACCAAAAGCAAACAATAACTTATCTGAACAATAACTTTTGGCTCTCTAGTTTTTTAAAACCAAAGTGTGATCACAAAATGAAAAACAAATAATGGCCTTTGACTTGACATGATTAAAAATGGGAGGGGAAAAACAAAACAAAGAAATGGGCCATGAATCAGCATAATAGAGCACTTTCAATGCAGGCACCCTTGGCATCAATGTCCAGCACCATAAAATGTAATTCAATAAAATTTTAAATCTCTTTAACTAAAGGGCAAAAACAATCATACCAATAAGAATACTTTTAATCCAATTATTAAAGTTTCTTAGGTAAAAAATGCGACTCTGACTGCGCTTCTCCAAACCCACTTCTTGAAGCTCATTATAGTGGGCAGCAACGGCAGAGCTGTGTCCTTCCTCCAACTTCTGAAACCGAAAGGACAAAAGTCAAGAGTTAGAGCATTATCTAGAAAGGAGCAAAAGCCCCAGACCACCTGACTATGGAAGGAGCAAACACAACTGAAGGGAATTTCACAGAGCGATGGCGGACCCACAGAAATATAGCAATTTCTACCACACCTAAAAGGTTATCTCCCTCACTCTGAAGGTCTTCATCATGGTTGTTACCTGTATAATTTAAGGCTACATGTTTTAAGGAAACTACTTTTTTTTCCAGAGTTTTGATTTATTCAATAATAAATTACAGTCAATAGATGAACTTCCTAAAAGGGAGTAAGAGTGATAAACTATTACACTTTAATATCAGTAGGAAATTATTGATATGATTATATAATACACACACGAGTTAGAATTTAGGAGGTTACACCCAGTACCATGGACTTTTATTATACATTATTAATCTAATGCAACAATTTTTCTATCTGCATTTAGTAAAAACCTAGGCATTCTATAAAAATTCCATAGTAGGTAAGGGCCTTCAGCACCTGCCATCTCCCTTTTCAAAATACCTAACTCTTTACTTACTTTACATATCAAATTTAAGGGTAAATTATTATAAGAAAAAAAATCTGCCAGTATAAATTTTAAACCCAAGCCTAACTTATTAGCTCACCTTTTTACAAGGATACCAGTGGTGAAAGCCTGGCCTGCTACTTTCTTCTTCATGCCTGACAGCAAATGTTACTAATTTGTAAAGTATTCTTTCTCTCCAGTCCCAGCCTAAGAATCCTTTCCATATGGTAAATGTTTGTTACCACTTGCTCCATATCAGTCTTTTACATCAACTTAACCAAAATTATACTAAATATTATGTATACCAAACTAGAAGCTGGGAACAATTATAGTTTAGCACATTAATAAAGGAGAATAAAGCTGGGCACAATTTTGACATTTATTACTTTAAGTGATGATCAGGCAACTTGAAACACCTGATAAAAAAAAAAAAAAAGGACAAAAAGGGAGCTAGAGAGATGGCTCAGCAGTTAAGGGCACTGGCTGCTCTTCCAGTGTGCCCAAGTTCATGGCAGTTTACAACTGTTCATAACTCCAGGTCCACCCTCACACAGACATACACTGAGGCAAAACACCAATGCATGTAAAATAAATAAATTAATCTTTTAAAAAAGAAGAGAAAAAAAAAGGATAGAAGAAATCAACCCTGCCACATACTGTCATCTTGAAAAAAAAAATAAAAGCAAACTATAAAAACCAGCTTTCAAGGTTCTGGTCAAACAAGAGTTCCAAAATAACATGAAAATGATCACAGCACAACTTTCACCTTAACAAACTTTAATTTTGGGTGTTAAGTCTATTGTGCATTAAGATACATGTCTCGCCACAGCTGTTCCATACTTGTAGTTAGCACACTGAATTACAAATAAGATACACGGAGCATACTTTCCGCTTTTCTGCAGCATCCTCAGAAACGTCACCCCTTTCCAGTTTCCTTTTCTTTGAATCAGCTCCATCACCACCAGAGCATTTTTCTTCTAAGATGATTTCAACATCAAGTTTTCTTTTCTTGGATGGAGAGTCCTCCACATGACTTGAATTTTCCTCTACAAGATCATCTTCAAACTCTTTCCTCTTTTTTGGTTTCTCTACTTGCTGGTCCGCAGGAATATTTTCAGAAAGCCTCTGCCCAGATGCAGTAATAGACTCATTAACACTCGGAGTAGATTCTGTTTCAGAATCTATGGACACTTTTGCCTTGTCAAAAGACATCTTTTCATATTTGTCTGTTTTTGCAGAACTTTCCATTTCTGGTTACTTGAATTGACAGCAAAACTTCATGAATCAACACTAGATGGCCAAAAAAAAAAAAAAAAAAAAAAAGATTATTTATAAACATTAATCCTAAGATTCTAAGATAATTTTAATAAAGTTGGTCATTTAGTTTCAGGAGTTTAAAACAATTTCAGTCATGCGGGCATGTTTAACCTATGGTCCAAGACCACTTATGGCCATTCGTTATAGCTATGAATGTAGCCCAACACAAAAATCCTAACTGTTCAGTGCAAATCTCAAGCATGAACTTTGTAGATGACATTCTTTCACAATTTCAAAAGCTTGTACACACCAGGACCTAAAAAATGCTTATATATGCATTACAAATGAAGTTATAAATATACAGTAGTATTACAAGAACATGGGGACTAGGTTGGATGAAGTAGGTCACTGGAGAGATACCACTGAAAGTTATGCTTATCCTTGACAACTTCCTCTCTGCCTCTTCCATCACTATAAAATAAAGCTCATTGGTCACACACCACCATTGCCCATAGTATTCTGCCCAAGTACAAGAAGTCAAACAATCACAAACTAAAACCTCAAATAATATAAGCCAAAGTAATTCTGCTTCCCTAAAATTGCTTTTCTCTGACTTCTGGTCACACTGACACAAAAGTAACTGAGACTAGTACCAGAGCAGTGGGGTTGCCACACTGTGACTACCCAACAATGTGGTGCAGATACCTGTGGAACTGATCTGAGAGAATTTAAAACAATATGTGTATTGTGAGCCAAGTCCGTTGTAACACAGTAACTTGATCAAACTTAAGTTTCTGTTCTTGATTCTAACTGTAAAGCTGGTAAGTAGTAGTTACAGATAACCATGCTATAAACTGAGCACAGTGGTATGTGCCTTTAATCCCAGAACCTGGCTGGCAAAGATCCAAGGCTGTCGGTGAGTTGGAGCCAAGTCTACTTAAGAGTTCCAGGCCAGCTAGGGCTACACAGCAAGAGCCCATCTCAGAAAGCAAAAACAACAAAACAGCACGCAACAGCTTGAATGCTGACATTTCTTCCACTAGGTTAATTAGTCTGTTGGCTTTAAATTTAGCCTGAGACAAAGTTTCAGGGCAGGGACAACTCTTTCCAAATCCTCTGCCTGTAGTCCGATTCTCCAAAGCATCCTTGCTCCCTGAAATGTGAGACCTCGTAAGCCTGGCTCGCCATACTCCTGCTGGCATTTTAATCTTTTGGGTTCCCACCAGAATTACCATGTAATTGTCTTTTAATCTTACAGTGTCTCACAGCAAAGGGCCTGCCCTGAGTGTCAAGAGACTTTGAACTTAGACTTCTGAACAGCCCTGGAAATGCTAACTTTGGGTACTGAGAGACAGCTACGTGTATCTGCATTATCAAACAGTCATGGAACTTTGAGGCTAGAGCACAGTGTTACTGTTTGTGAAATTCCCCCACAGGCTATGTGCTGAATGCTTGGTTGGTCTTCAGCTAGTAGCACTATTGTGGGAGGTTCTAGAGACTTTAGGGAGGCACAACCTGTTTGGAGAATGTATGTAAATTATACCTAGTTTTCAGTAATTACTTCTTGACCATCATCAGGTGAACTGCCTCCTCCTTTACACACTATCACCAGCATAATGGCCAGCCTTACCAGGAGCCCAGAATGATATTCTGCCTTACCACAGGCCCAGAATCACCAAAATCAAGTAGTATAGCCTGAAATATCCAAAATTATGAGTTAAAATAAATTTTTCCTTTCTATACATTGCTCCCTTAGGTATTCTGATTACACAAAAATAATACAGGAAGTCAAGATTCTTGCAGTCCTTATTTAATAAAGAATTCTGCAATGTACAGAAAGTGGAGAGTAGAAATAGCTATAGAAAGCTTGAAGATTCAGCCTTCAGTGTAACAACCATTAAGTTGCTTTCAAATATGTTCTAAGGTGTATGTGTAAAATGGGAGGAAGAAGTAAGTCATCTGTTATTCTATCCAAACACAAAAGATAGCACCACATGGAACCACAATCTCCAAAATCGACCACATACTTGGCAACATAACAAACCTCAACAAATACAAAAAAAATTGGAATAACCCCCTGTATCCTATCAGACCACCATGCTTTAAAGTTAGAATTCAACAACACTAACTGCAGAAAACCTGCAAAACTCATGGAAACTGAACAATGCACAATTGCACCATTCCTGGGTCAAGGAAGAAATAAAAAAAGAAATTAAAGACTTCCAAGAATTTAATGAGAACAAAGACACAACATATCTAAACTTATGGGGCACTTCGAAAGTAATGCTAAGAGGAAAATTTATACCACTAAGTCCCCACATGAAGAAACTGGAGAATAGTCAGACTACAGAATTAACAGCACAATTGAAAGCTCTAGAACACAAAGAAGCAAACTGACCCTGGAGGAGTAGACACCAGGAAAAATCAAATTGAGGGATGAAATCAATAAAGTAGAAACTAGGAAAACAATACAAAGAATCAATGTAACAAAGAGTTGGTTCTTCAAGAAAATCAACAAGATAGACAAACTTTTATCCAAAGTTACCAAGCAGCAGAGAGTAAAACACTGGAAATTAACAAAATCAGAAATGAAAAGAGGAACATAACAACAGACACTGAGGAAATCCAGAGAATCATCAGGTCATACCTTGAAAACCTGTACGCCACAAAATTCAAAAATTTAAAGGAAATGGATAATTATCTGGATAGATATCACTTACCAAAACCTAATCAAGAACAGATAAGCAACTTAAACAGACCTATAACCCCTAATGAAATAGAAGCAGTCATCAAAAGTTTCCCAACCAAAAAATGCCCAGGGCCAGATGGCTTCAGTGCAGAATTCTACCAGAAATTCAAAGAAAAGCTAATAAAAATTCTCCTCAAAGTATTCCACACAATAGAAGCAGAAGGGTCATTGCCAAACTCTTTTTACAAGGCTACAATTACCTTGGTACCCAAGCCACACAAAGACACAACTAAGAAAGAGAACTACAAACTAATATCCATCATGAACACTGATACAAAAATACTCAATAAAATACTGGCAAACCAAATCCAAGAACACATCAGAAAAATCATCCACCATGATCAAGTAGGCTTCATCCCAGGGATGCAGGGTTAGTTCATATAAACAAACTGCAAAAGAAAAACCACATGATCATCTCACTAGATGCTGAAAAAGCCTTTGACAAAACCCAACACCCCTTTCATGATAAGGTCCTGGAGAAATCAGGGATAACAGGAACATAACTAAACACAATAAAAGCAATATACAACAAACCAACAGCCAACATCAAACTAAATGGAGAGAAACTCAACTCCATTCCTCTAAAATCAGGAACAAGACAAGGCTGTCTACTCTCTCCATACCATTTCAATATTGTACTTGAAGTTCTAACTAAAGCAATAAGACAACAAAAGAAGATAAAGCGGATACAAATTGGAAAAGTCAAACTTTCACTATTTGCAGATGATATGATAATTTACATAAGTGACCCAAAAAACTCTACCAGGGAACTCCTACAGCTGATAAAAAACCTTCAGCAAAGTAGCAGGATACAAGATTAACTAAAAAAAAATCAGTAACCTTACTATATACAGACAATAAATGGGCTGAGAAAGAAATCAGAGAAATATTACCCTTTACAGTTTCCACAAACATAATACACCTTAGGGTAACGCTAACCAAGAAAGTGAAAGACCTGTATAGCAAGAACTTTGAGTCTTTAAAGAAGGAAATTAAAGAAGATACCAGAAAATGGAAAGATCTCCCATGCTCGTGGATAGGTAGGATCAATATAGTAAAAATGGCAATCTTGCCAAAAGCAATCTACAGATTCAATGCAATTTCCATCAAAATCCCAGCACAATTCTTCATAGACCTTGAAAAAACAATATTCAACTTTATATGGAAAACAAAAGACCCAGGGTAGCCAAAACAACCCTGTACAATAAAGGAACTTCTGGAGGCATCACCATCCCTGACTTCATGTTCTATTATAGAGCTATAGTCCTAAAAACAGCTTGGTATTGGCACACAAATAGACAGGTAGACCAATGGAATAGAATCGAAAACCCTGATATTCACCCACACACCTACGAGCACCTGATTTTTGGCAAAGACGCTAAAATTATATGATGGAAAAAAGTAAGCATCTTCAGCAAATGGTGCTGGCATAACTAGATGCTGGCATGTAGAAGACTGCAGATAGATCCTTATCTATCGCCATGCAAAAAACGTACATCCAAATGGATCAAAGACCTCAACCTAAATCCATCCAGCCACACTGAACCTATTAGAAGAGAAGGTAGGTGGTACCCTGGAACGAATTGGTACAGGAGATCACTTCCTGAACATAACAACAGTAACACAGACACTGAGATCAACAATTAATAAATGGGACCTCCTAAAACTAAGAAGCTTTTGTAAGGCAAAGGACACAGTCAATAAGACATAACAGCAGGACACAGAATGGGAAAAGACACTCACCACCCCCACATCTGACAGAGGGCTGATTTCCAAAATATACAAAGAACTCAAGAAGCTAGTCACCAAACACCAAATAATCCAATTAAAAAGCGGGGTAAAGAACTAAATAGACAATTCTCAATTGAGGAATCTAAAATGGCTGAAAGACACATAAGAAAGTGCTCAATATCCTTTAGCCATCAGGGAAATGCAAATCAAAACAACTCTGAAATACCATCTTACTCCTGTCAGAATGGCCAAAATCAAAAACACCAATGACAGATTATCCTGGAGAGTATGTGGAGAAAGGGAATCATTTCTCCACTGCTGGTGGAGTACTATTTGGGGGGGGGGGGGCACACGACACAATGGAATCTTGAAATTCTCAGGCAAAAGGATGGAACTAGAAGAAACCATCCTGAGTGAGGTAATCAAGTCACAAAAAGACAAACATGGTATGTACTCACTTATATATGGGTTTTAAACATAGAGTAAAGGATCACCAGCCTACTACGATCCACACCGTCAGAGAAGCTAGGAAACAAGGAGGACCCTAAGAAAGACATACATGGTCCCCTGGAGAAGGGGAAAGGGACAAGATATTCTGAGCTATTGGGAGCATGGGGGGACAGGAGAGGGAGTTAGGAGAAAGAGAAGGGGAAAAGAGGAGGGGAGGAGAGGACATGAGAGAGCAGGAAGATCAATTCAGGGAAAGAATAGAGGACAGCAAGACAAGAAATACCATAATACAGGGAACCATTATAGGTTTAAAGAGAAATCTAGCACTAGGGAAATGTGATCTACAAGGTTGACCCCAACTAACAATCTAAGCAACAGAGGAGAGGCTACCTTAAATGTCCTTCCCAGATAATGAGATTGATGACTTCCTTATATGCCATCCTAGAGCCTTCATCCAGTAGCTGATGGAAGCACAAGCAGAAACCCACAACTAAACACTGAACTGAACTCCTGGAATCCAGTTGCAGAGAGGGAGGAGTGATGAGCAAAGGGACCAGGCTGGAGAAACCCACAGAAACAGCTGACCTGAACAAGGGGGAGCTCATGGAACCCAGACTGATAGCTGGGAAATCAGCATAGGACTGATCCAGACCCCCTGAACGAGGGTGTCAGTGAGGAGCCCTTGGCAATCTATGGGGCCTCTGGTAGTAGATCAGTATTTATCCCTAGCATACAAATGGACTTTGGGAGCTCATTCCACATAAAGGGGTGCTCTCTCAGCCTAGACACATGGGGGAGGGCCTAGGCCCTGACCCAAAAGATATGACAGACTTTGAAGATCCCCATGGAAGGCCTCACCCTCCCTGGGGAGCAGAGAGGGGATGGGATAGGAGGCCGCTGAGGGGAGGGGGAGGAGAGGAGGGAGAGGGAACTGGAATTGACATGTAAAACAAGCTTGTTTCTAAATTAAATTTTAAAAAAGGAAAAAAAAATACAAGAAAAATAAAAAAAGAAAAAAGAAAGTCATCTATTACAAAGGAATTGTTAAGGGTCTACTTATTCGTTCATTCAATTAATTTGCCGGCCTACTACTACAAAGAAGTGCAATGTGAACTATATTCATTAAATTCACAACTTAAATACTTGTACTAAAATATCAAGCTGTATTACTGAAAGAAATGAAAAAGGGAAATCAAAAATCAACAAAATTGGAGACCATGATATCTCAGGTTCTAAAAGTAATGAAGACATGCAGTGGTTTGAATGAGAATGGCCCTCATAGGTTCAAATATTTGATCTCAGTTAGTGCTACAGTTTGGCAGGAACTAGAAGGTATATCCTTGGTGGAAGAGGTCATGTCACCATGAGTGGGCTTTGTAGTTTCAAAAGTCAGGTTATTCCCAGATAGCACTCTGCCCTGTGCTTCTGAATCAAGATGTAAACTCTTCAGCTATTGCTCCAGAACCTGCCTGCTGCCATGTCTGTGAAGTGATTGTCATGGACTCTAAACCTCTGAAACTGTAAGCCCAAAATAAACTCTTGTAAAAGTTTGCCTTGGTCACAGTATCTTATCACAATAGAAGAATCACTAAAACAAGAGGTAAATTACTTTTAAAGTAAATTACTTTTAAAGGCCTTCTGCATAACAAAGAGAACATTATTTATATTAACAGGTAAAAACAAGTCACTGGAAACTGAGGATTTCAGGAGACACTAGTTTTCACTAGCTTTGAATATTGACTCAAAGTAACAGAATATCAAAATACGTTATATAGGAACAACTGAATCAGAGAACAAAACAAAATCAAGTAGGAAAATAATTTACAGAGTAACTACTATAAATCAGTATCAAGGAAAATTGCTCATCGAATTATCAAAACTCTTATTTCTCCTCTAGCATTTAATGCCTAGAAGAAACTTTTACAATAAGACCATGCAAAATGTTATTTTTAGCTGTAATTATTGCCTAAAATTATTAGTATTTAAGGGTGGTTTTTATTCAGTTTATACTTAGTTTATACATAGATTAGCTGTCATAAAAGCATCCATGACTACAAAATGGTTGCAAATGTCTAGAATTATGTGTCAAACAATTCAATTATAGAGTGCTTTATTTGGTACACTAGAAAGCAATAGATCTTACCTAAAAGAGGATGGGAAACAGTTTATTCTGGAGCCAAATTTGTGTGACAATGGCTAAGGGATACAGATTAAATACTCAAATTCCATGTTCTAACATGCTAACGGTTCCAGTAAGTTTTATAATAACAGAAGAAAGAAAATCCTAAATCCAAACAAATACATGGGTGGAAATGTCAGATAGGTGGGTCACAGAAAAGCAAGGAAATCTCAACTATAGGACCCAAATGCTATCTGACAGCATCGTTGGCCTTTCAGTTGGTCAGAACCAGAGGTCTGTTTATACATTCCTAAGGATTTACCTAATGTTCACAAAAATGTTAGGTTGCATATAGAGCAGAATGGCTAGTAAGGAGGCTAAAGGTGGGCCAACATAAGTAGGATCTGGACTTGCAACATTCCATCTTATCCGAATCACCGAAGTTCTAAAAATCACCAAGATTCTAGTCAACAGCTTTGTAGTGACAGCTGCTTTCTAGGAATTCTGGTTCACAAGAGCATTCTCAAGGCTCTGGGTTTGATCCTCAGCTTTCCACCAATATTAATAATAATAAAACTATCAATAATGATAGTGAAAATACTTAAAAGAGAGATGTCCCTATAGAACAATGGAGAAAGGATTTTGTGATAAAAAAATAGACTGACTTGGAGATGGGTATTTTGACCTGGCTCTGATCACATTGTAACTTGCCTCACAGAAATCAAGATATTCTAAAGAGACCAGGGTCTCTTGATCTATTAAACTGTTGAAACAACGAAGGGGAGGTTGAGGGAGGGGGAAGGGAGAGACGAGGAAGAGTGAGAGAGGGGAGAGAGAACATGAATGAATTATTTCCCCTAGGAATCTTATGCTGAGAGAAAGGAAAGAAACAAGCCAAAGGGAGTAAGAACACTTTACAGGAAAAGACTGAAGCCCAGGCAAAGATGTGGGGCCGCCTACCATTCCCCGCATCTTTGCTAGGCGGCCCCACACCTAGGCCAAACATAATTTTTCTTGCCTCCTACTTAAACCTCACCCTCATTTCAAGACCCACAAAGACGTGTCACACAGAGTAAATCTCCTTTTTCTGCTTTCCATTATTAACTTGGCTCTGTTAATTGTTTTACTGAGGTGGCAGAACCGTGCTTGTTGGGGTGTGCACAGGCTATGTGACCCGCCATAAGTTCGGTAACGTCCCAAAAGTAAATCATTTCTCTCGGTCGTCCCAGTTTCTGCCTGCTAGCTAACGGTCAAGCACGACCTCGAACGACCACCTTGACCGTCTACAGCGGGGTGCAAGCCGATGAAACTGAAGGAGGGGGGCAAGCAGCTCTCCAAGTTCATCTGTCCCCCTTACCGGCCCCGCTGTTACTCAACCTCTCTGGTGCAGGTTCCTACGGCTCAGCTCCAGACAGAACAAACCGTCTTTCGGTCCCAACACCTCACCCGGCCCATCGCAGCCTCATAACAGCCCCGCGGCCCGAGAAGAAGCACTGGGGCTTCTCCTCCCTGGGCCAGTGTGGTCTGGAACAGCGCCCACCGTCTCAAGACAAGCAGTGCCCACACTGCTTCCGGCTCCGGGCACAATGAACCCCACGAGGCAAGGACCGAAGGCAGGAGGCTGAAGAGAAGCGAGCCCAGCCAGGCGTCTGGGCGTTCGGCCCGTCTTTGCTCTTAGCGCCCAGGACTAAAGACAAAAGAAGCCAGGAAAGGCCAGAACGCCGAACGCCACACTCACCCACACAGTCATCCACGATTCTGTTTGCGGAAACGCCGGCCGGCGCCACGCGTGCCTTGTTACGTCACTTCCGGGGAGTGCGCCCGGGATTAGCAACCAGCCTTGGAGCGTAGCCTCCTCCGCGCCGGAACTACGAGTCCCATGGTTCCTCGCGCGGTGGCGTGCCTGTGGACCTGCGAGCGGGCACGGTGGGTCGGAGCACGTTGCTAGTGGGCGCGGCTGGCCTGGGCGGTGGAGGCCTAGCGTTCGCCTGGGTCTTGTGACACCGCACCCTGCACCAGGCTTGGCCCGGTCGCCTTGCCGAGGCAGCTTCTTCCGGCCCGTGCGGCGGGATTCCGTGGAGACCCCCGCCCACGTCCTGAGAGGTAGCCTGGGTCCATGTTCGCAGTGGGGCTTCGGGAGGGGGCCAGAGGGCACCTTCACCGCGGGCGGGTGTCTGACGGCAGCGAGGCGCGCCGCGCACGGTGTGTGGCGGCCTCCGTCCTGCAGGCGGGAGTCGTCAGCACTCCAGAGCCCACCGCTGGGGCCGGTCGAAAGAGGTCACCCCTGTCCTAGGTCCTTCTGGAGTCCTGGCAGCCTTCGCTCCTCCTGGTGCGGTTTTACACCCTCTTGCGTTATGGTCCTTAACGCCCTGCTCTTCCGTCCTTGCTAGTTGCTGTGTCCTTTCAAAAATAACGATCAGCTTCACCTTTGGGAGTGACGGGCCATTTCTTATCGCCTTGCTTGTAGTCAGGCCATACTCTTGAGGGAGGCATACCGTTATAGGCTTTCACCTCAACATTAGGGTCAGAACTTAGTAGACTCTACCTGTGGAGTGCCTCACCATCCCTCCATCAAAGTGGTGGGAAAACCACAATCAGATTTGCAGTGTCTCCTGAATTACTCTAAAGCAAATTCGACCCGTCCCAAGCAGCTTTGAAAGTGTGCTTTGCTCCTCTAAATATTTGTTTGGAGGCACTTTTATTAACATGGCCTTGGTGTAGACAAGTTTGCAGTATGCACCTCCCACTTGCAGTTTGTGGACATTAGCCCTTCTGAGGTTGTCAACTCCTTTATTAACTTTGAACTAAACGGCTTACTTTTAACAAGTATGAGAAATCAATTTCAGATAACCGGGATTGTGTATTCTATTCTATGACATTATCCAGGTTAAGAGTTAATTTTCTTTCATGAGTATGAACAAATGCAAAGGTCTTGTGGATCCTGAGCCCCAAAACGCTGTGTGCTTATTGAATGAAGCATTGGAGTTTGTTGGATCCAATGATTGAGTTTTGTTTTGTTGTTTTTTCTCCAGATATTTCTATTGTCATCTTAGAGAAAATGAACCTAATTTTGACATAAAAAAAAAAAAAACTTCCATTATGTAGCCCAGGCTGGACTTAAACTCATGATCCTATGTCAGGCCTCCCTAATGCTGGCATTGCAGACAGACCCCAGCCACACGTCTTAAATTTTTCTCTTAATGAGTTTAAAGCCTCTTAACTCCTTGTTTATGCAATCCGCACAGCTTTCTCTCTTTGTAGAATTTGACTCATGTAAAATGACTTGATAGAGAAAGGATTCTTGAAAATATTAAAGTAGGGAGGGACCCTATGTGTCAGATAAAAAATGTTCTACGAGTTACCTTTTTCGCTATTATTGTCTGAGTGCTGTCTGGTTTTCTGGAAATGGGGTTAAAATAATACCTACAACTTTTGTATTTTCTACTGTTTCACACATCCCTTGCTCATTTTCTTGTGTAACCAACCCAGTAGGGTAGTTAGGATTGTTTTTGTTTTACAGATGAGGATTAAGTGTGTTTGCCAAGGTCAGTCTCATAAGTGGTAGAACCAGGATTTGGACCCAGGAGGACCTCTAGGCTGATAATCAGACAGGATCTCCTAGAAGGTTATACTCAGATCTGAAAGTTGCCCGACGCACAGACTTTCAAAACTATTTTCAAAATTCTTAACACTCCTGTTAACATGATCAGAAAGAAAACCGCTGGCTGAGGGTGTCCCTTTGCCACATGATGAGCTCTGCCCAGACTGGAGTCATGATGTTCCTGGGTGACTTAGCTCAGATCCATTAAACAGCACCTGCTTCATAACATATTTAATGGGTGACTGAATCTCCAAGAAAAAAAATTCTTTTTTAAATGCAACAGAATTTGTTTGAAACCATTTATAAAGAAGCAAGAATAAATCTCTCAGGTGCACTTTTAATGTGTGGTTTCTGTTTTTAAATGGAATGTAGTTTTTGAAACATTGTTTCTAACAGATAAGATGTTGGATCTACTTAAGAATGATCTTGTTCTTTGGGGACAGAGTATGTAAAGTTTTGTTTAGTTTCTCTATAAATAGTCACTCCAAAAACTGACAGTTCCCCTGCTTAACTGTGTCAGCCCATCAAAAAGTTTACACCTCTTTTCTTCTTCTTCTTCTTCTTCTTCTTCTTCTTCTTCTTCTTCTTCTTCTTCTTCTTCTTCTTCTTCTTCTTTCTTCTTCCTCTTCCTCCTCTTCCTCCTCTTCCTCTTCCTCCTTTTCTTCCTCCTCTTCTTCCTCCTCTTCTTCCTCCTCTTCCTCTTCCTCTTCTTCCTCCTCTTCCTCTTCTTCTTTTAAATTTATTTATTTTGGGGTTTTCGAGACAGGGTTTTTCTGTGGCTTTGGAGGCTGTCCTGGAACTAGCTCTTATAGACCAGGCTAGTCTCAAACTCACAAAGATCCGCCTGCCTTTGCTCCCCAAGTGCTGGGACTAAATGAGTGCACCACCACTGCCCAGCGAGTTTACAGCTCTTCAAAGCAGGAAAATAAATCTTTTAAAAAGATTTTCTAGAGTTGAAAGGAATATTTAATTGAATATAAGTGTGATAACTAGTCAACTTACGCTATTAGTACCTAATATTTAATCATATACTGATCTCAGTGTCTGTTATAGTGTTCTGAAGATGTAGTTACCTGATGATTTTTAAGCTGATTATTGTCAATAACAACCTATTTTAACTCAGATGGAGTTATAAATGTTTCAAGCTTGTGTCTGACTTTCTCGTTGGTGTTCTATTGCTGTGGATTTTGTACTGATTCTGGAGGTGACTTTAAAATATATTTTTATTAGCTGGATGTGGTGGTGCACACGCCTTTAATCTCAGCCCTTGGGAGGCAGGTGGATCTCTGTGAGTTCAAGGCCAGCCTGGTCTACAGAGTTAAGTTTCAGGACAGTCAGGACTCTGGTACACAGAGAAATCCTGTCTCGAAAAACCAGTATGTATGTATGTATGTATGTATGTATGTATGTATGTATAGTCATTGCCATCATGATGGATTTCATAAACACTTTTTAAGATTATGTTTGATCATATTTACTCCATCTTTAAATCCTCTACTTTCTTCCCCTCCCACTTGTCCCCTTCATTTTCTAAGATACTCCCACATACTTGTTTACATATGTAAATGCTTTTATCAGTAAAAGCTAGGATCCACCTATGAGAGAAGACAGCAATATTTGTATTGCTTGGTCAGGCCTTTTCCCCTTAACATAGTGATCTTCAGTTGTACCATTTCCAGACAAATGACAGTATTTCATGTGTGTGTGTGTGTGTGTGTGATGTATTTATGGTGTGTATATGAGTGCAGGTAGGAGTATGAAAGACAAAATATAAACTTGCCTTCCACCTTGTTGGAGACATGGTCTCATTGTTGTTCAGTGGCCTGAGTTTTGGGGGAGTCTCATGTGTTCTCCCATCTCATTGTAGGGGCACTGGGATTAGAGACGAGCACCATGCCTGGCTTTTGCATGACCTCTGGAAAGTCTAACTCGGGTCACAAATGCAGGCAAACACTTTACCCACTGACAGTCTCCCCACCCCCACCCCCTGCCATAGTTTCATTCTTTGTGGTCAAATAAAACTGTATATGTATATGTGCTACATTTCCTCCAGCCATTTATCAGCTAATGTACACTTAGGCTCATTCCAGAAGTTGACTGTTGTGAGTAGTAATGCAATAAACATGAATATGGAGGTATCTTTGTAGTATATTGGCTTGTATTTCTTTGTGTATATTACCAGGTGTAGTATCACTAAATCAATATGGCAGTTCTGGTTTTAGTTTTTTCTACGTTGTCTGAATTGGTTTACATTCTCATCAGCAATGTATAAAGATTCCCTTTTCTATAAACAGCAATATTTGCTATTTTTTTCTTCTTTTTAAAATATTTTGGAGGGTCTTTTTAAAATATATTGTGTGTTACATAGGTGTCTGTGTTTGTGGATTGAGTATGAGTGTGGCTGTGTGGACATCATCCGACAGCCTTGGGTGTTGATTGTTGCCCTTCCACCTTGGTTTTTTAGTGTTGTCCCATAGATTTCACATGTTCTGCCTTTTTAATATGTTTGACTATTGTAATTCATCTACCTTGTTTCCAGGACCCAATGTTCTGTCTTCATTTAATCTGTTTTATTGATGAGGATTTCCACTGGATTTTTTGACATGTTGAGTTTTTTTTTATTTCTTTGTGTGTTTTTCCCATTTTCATGAGTGTGTGCCTATGGTGTGCATGCCTATGAGCTTGCACATATGTAAGCATACATGGAGACTGAGAAGAGAAAGGGAAACATGAATCCAGACAAGCTAAAACAATCCTGCCTTCAGAAGACTGATAACCCCAAACCCAGGCAAGTTTAATGCTCTATGGGAGAGCCAGTCTTGAAAAGAAAGGAAAGGGAAATGAAAGAGAGACAGATATCAAAGGTTTGTACACAGAATTACATATCCAATAAGGGAGCCATGGATGGTTATTGTTGTCAGCTTGACAGAATCCAGAATCACTTGGGAGATGGATGGATCTTTGGTTATACAGTAGCTGATTGTCTTAATTATATTAATTAATTAAGACATTAATTGAGTTGGGAAGACTGGTCTACTGTGGACCGTTCTCTTGCTGGAACCCTTGACTGTATAATGGAGAAAGGAAACTGATCAGCAACATGCATTCATCATTCTCTTTTTCCTGCCTTTCAGTAAGTAGTCAAAACAGACAAGATCCTAGGAGCATAGCCTCCTCCGTCTCCCAGGATTCTCCCCATGTCACTGTAATTCCCTAGCTGAAAGTTAACTGGAGGTAGGACTACATGACAGAAATGTAGTATTTTGTCAAGAAGGAGTTCAAGGTGGAGTATAGCTGTTGATATTTACCAGAGGAAACTGTATGAAGTGTTTATAAAGTGGGATGGCTAAGATGTGCAGGAGGAAACTGAGGTACTAAAGTATTTGGGGGCAAATTTAGAATCTCCAATTATGACCTTTTTGTTTCTGTTTTCAGAATAATTCTCAACATTGGTGATAAAGCAAGAACCTGTATCGATGTCTAGCTTCCAAAAGTACCATTCCTACTTAGGAAAGTCTTTCACTCTACTTACTACCTAAATTTTTTTCTTGAGCCAACCAAGCAATTTTTGAGATGTGATCGTCTAGTGCACTGCCCCTGATAATTTTCGTACAAATTTGTTAACTTTTGTATTACCAAAAGACTCACTGGTATATGGGTTTTTGTTGTTGTTGTTCTTTAGTCTGTAATTCAAAATATATCTCTGTATGACCTCTGTACCCTTTCTTTTAAACAAACTTTGGATAGTAGATTTGTAAACATTTTGTATTTTCCTTTTTCTCCACAGTGTATCTTACAACATAGTCGTAGCTAAAATCATTCTATAAGCACTGGTGAAATTAAAAACTCAGGCAACAGGTGGCATTAATCTCATGTAAAAATGATCTTTAGTCAGGTCATTTGTAAAAGACTTCATACAATAAATATTGTTTAAACAGGTTCAGCAGTATGAGGAAGAAAGCCAAACAGATGGCAATTTTGTGTATTCAAAGCACCTCAGAGAGGCAGATGATAGCTTTGCACACACCTGGCTTTACGAGTAAATTACTTTCCACTTCAGGTAGCAGAAATGGACCTAAGTTGACTCTAGCAGTAAAGGAAAATGACAGTAATAAAAAGTTTGCAAGGCAAGGAAACTTTTTGCTCCAGAGCTCTAGCTCTGCCTTACCCATGTTAGACTGGATACTGAAGAGCTGTCAAACTTTCTGTAGTCTCTGTTGTACATGTTTAGGTAAGAACTGTTCTGTCACGAGCCCACTATGAACTAATAACAGTCATAAAAACCCAGGGACTGTTACTTTTCCCACATTTTGTGTGTATGCATATGTGTACCCTTGCATGTGTACGTGTGAGCCACTGGATGCATATGGAAGTCAAAAGGTAATGTGCAAACTCACTCCTTGCACTATGTCAGTTGCAGAGATCAGACTCTGGAACCTTTAGGCCATCTTGCAGGTCTCCACCCCCATGTAGAGTTAAGTCAGATTTAATATTGGAGCTGGGAGAAAGTTGATAAGTACCTAAATGGGGCTTCTTAAAAGTGTTCTGAGTAGAAAACTAATAGCATACCAAGTAGTTCAGTTAACATAGTATTATTTTAGTTTTTAGTTATTCTCTGAAATTTTCCTACCTACAGTAGCTCCAGGAATCTGTACCTATTGTGTTTTTAAATTTTTTTTTAAAGTAAAGCTGAATTTTTTGAGTACTTAAGTCACACTAGTCAGACTCCAAGTGTTGAGTAGCCTGCCTTACTGCACGTAGTGAATGTAGAACATTGCCATTGTTACAGAAAACTACTGACAGCTGCTCCAAGTTGTCCATTTGAAGCTTTTGTCGAAATATGTAGCCACAGAGGGACACAAACACACGTATACACACACACACACACACACACAAAAATTGTACTAGATTTTATTAGTGGATTATAGGACCTGAAATTTACCCATTTGAGAAAATAAAGGTTATTCATGAGGTAAAACAATATTTGGAATACTAGCTAGCTTTTAAAATTACTGAGTTTTTTAAAGTCCCCTTTCTGTTGAAAAAGTACAAAATTATTTTATTATCCAGTACTCTCAGATGATAACACTTTGGTATTGGCCCTTGAATTTTGAAATAGAGATGACATTGTAATATGACTATGTAGGGGTATTACAGCCATGTTGATAATCCTCACACAACCTTGCTTTCTTTAGAACACCCCCATATGCTTGGTGCCCTCTTCTCTGTATTCTGAAGCTCTGTTCAAGTAGAATTAGAGCTGAATAACTTAGTATTAAGTGCCATAAAATACTCCCTAATACAGAAATTCTGCTTATAGATGCTGCTTACAGATTTTTAAAGGTAGGCAAAGTTTTATGTAATAGAATGCTGTCTATGGTATATTAAAATTGGAAACTTAAGTTGCTTTTAGATTTAAGTAAATGATAAAATCAGTCTGGTTTTTCTTTTTTCCTTTGTTTTTCGAGACAGGGTTTCTCTGTGGCTTTGGAGGTTGTTGTCCTCTAGACCAGGCTGGTCTCAAACTCACAGAGATCCTCTGCCTCCCAAGTGCTGGGATTAAAGGCATGCGCCATCAATGCCCGACCAGTTCTGGTTTTTCAAAATGAATTTTGTTGTTGCTGTTGGTGGTGGTGGTGGGTTTTTTTATTTGTTTGGTTTTGGGTTTTTGTTTTGTTTTGTTTTGTTTTAGACAAGGTCTCTTTGTGTAGCTTTGGAGCCTATCCTGACACTCGCGCTATAGACCAGGCTGGCCTCAACTCAAAGAGATCCACCTGCCTCCGCCTCCCAAGTGCTGGGACTAAAGGCATATGCCACCCCAACGGCCTGAATAATTATTTCTTATCTGGCTCTTTGGGCAGATAATTTGAGTAGCTCTTTGTCTATAAACAGACTAGTGGCAAATAATATGCAATTCCGTGCAATACAAAAAAAAAAAACAAAAAAAAAAACAGTAACCTAGAATTCTAAATTAAAATCATTCTGTTTTGTTGTCAGCTGGTTCCTGTATACAAAACTCAAAGGTCAAAGACTGAATGGTTAGGTAATTGTTTAGGACAGATCTCTACAAATAAAATCTAGTTTCAAGAACCACCAAGTTCACTTTCCCCATTCTGCCATTTCCTTATCTAAGTGCTTCCTTTTACATAGTATTCATAATTGCAGTTTGTTCCTTACAAATTCAAAGTCTCTTGTAATTCCTTAAGAACATTACAATTCTGAACTGCAATTCTAGCTTTCATTCTCACTGCCCTTGGAGTATGAAATGTCCTACACAGGCTCAGGTGCTGAGTGACGCCCAGAAGGTGGCGCTATTTTGGGAAGGTGGTGGAAACCTCCAGTAAGAAAGTAGTAAGTCAGTGTGAGAAAGCCTTGGAAGGTTGAACCTGGTCTCCATGTCTCTTTCTTTGCTTCCTGTCTACTACAGGTAGACACTTTCATATGCTCTTCCTGCTGTGATGTTTTGCTTCTCCATGGTCTCAAAATCAGTGCAGAACTATAGACAAATTCTATAGCCATGAGCCAAAAGTAACACCTTGGAAAAGATCTTTGCATATTGATTCTCTGTATTATTCAACCTGCCACTTCTGCCTGAACCTAGAATAACCTTCCCTCTTTCTCTCCATTGTTTCTGAGTTAACCTTTCAAATATATCCTGAATAATCATCACCTGAGCACTAGAGTTCACAATGTTTTCTAATTTTTGTTGTGTTTTCCTCCTTAATATCCATTAGGCTTATGACTCATACTCCATGAGTGTGCCTCAAATCTTGGAATATTTACTTTTTATAATTAAATTGTAAACTGCTTGAAGGTGGTGACCATATATTTAAAGGGTTACAGTTCTGTGTACTGTCCAGTGCTTAGTCAATAAAAAAACACATTCACATTTCTTTAGTTTCATGACTTTTCCTAGAGAAACATAAGCAAATACCTGAAGACAGACCAAAGAACAGTTCTACCCAAGTCTATCTTAGTGGGGGCACCCATGAATCTGTCTGGGGCTTAAGTGTTTTCTCTGTCCAGGAATGAATGTTTTGATTTAGAGTAAATTGACACAGGACAGTTTTATGACTGTTTTGCTTTGGTATATTGTAGGTACCCAAGAGGTAAAACAGAAAATAAAGCACTCTGGTCCGTATCCTAGAAGGATTAGGGTAAAGTTTACAGAGGTAATGCTAGCAATAGGGAATACTCACTAAATGCTTCATGGGGCTTTGTGGCTGCTGACCACTAAAGCAGTAGAGGCTCTGGTGTGGGAGGTAAAGACTGCAGACCTAATTCCCTTTGACTGTCAGCACAGGAAAGAGGTAGAGCTGATGCTCATATATATATATATATATATATATATATATATATATATATATATATATATATTCACCTGTGCTGACTAGTGTATCAACTTGACACAGCTAGTCATCAGTGCAGGGAGCCCCCACTGAGAAAATGCCTCCATAAGATCCACCTGTAGGCAAGCGTGTTGGGCATTTTCTTAATTAGTGCTTGTTCGTGAAGGACCTCATCCATTGTAGGTGGTGCCATTCCTAGGCTGGTGGTCCTGGATTCTATAAGAAAACAGACTGACCAAACCAGGAAGCAGCACTCCTCCATGTCCTCTGCATCAGCTCCTGACTCCAGGTTCCTGCCCTGCTTGAGTACCTATCCTGAGTTCCTTCAGTAATGGACTATGATGTTGAAGTGTAAGCCAAATAAATCCTTTCCTTCCCAACTTGCTTTTAGTCTTGGGGTTTCATCACAACAATAGCTACCCTAACTAAGATATCACCCAAGTGCTGTTTTCAGGAACCAGGGATATGTTTGTGCTAATTCATATCTTCAAACATATTCAGATTATATACATAACATATATTACACATAGGCTGGTGCTGGTATCAATTGTAGTTTAAGATGTTTTGAAGTTAAAAGGCATTAAAGCAGTGGTCAGAAAGAGGCATAATAAGGAATATATCATGAAAATATGCTACCAAAAGTGACAGTGACAAAGTGCCATTTTACTCTTGGTATGGAAAGTGTAAAGTTATTTTCCTTATTGCCACATATGTTCTATACATACACCATACAAGAACAGCAGAAGTTAAAATTGCACAATACAAAGTTAATGATCTTAACATTAAGAAGGTAAAACAGAGGGGGGGAGGGAGAGGGAGAGAGAGGGAAAAACATCTTTAGAATTTAAAGCTGTTCTGTAAGGAAGAGGGTTTTCTTATAACTGCAGTTTAAACTTGCCAGGAGAGATAAGAATATGACCAAGTCATTATTCAAGACTTGAGTATTTTGGCTGTTCACATAGCTAGACTCTTTAACAGCGAAAGGTAGAGTTAGGGAAAGCCAACAGCACCAAGATGAAGTGTCCTAGAGGTTGACTTACATGGTCCAAATCCATTGTACCATCTTCTTTCGCAGCAGAACATACTACTACTGTTGGAACTTTTAATGCTATAACTGGTGTTTCAAAGTTATTTGTTTGTTTCCTTTCTCCTATGGAGATAATTTTCTTGGGGAGACTGCCTTGTCTTTGTGAATTAAAACTGCTATAATGAAATACCATTAGCTAGATAGTTTATAAACAGTGGCAATTGATTTTCCCAGTTCTGGAGATGAAAACACAGGCAGACATTTATGTTTGAATGGGTCCCATGCATGGTTCCTACATAGTCATCTTTCCCATGTCAGTCTACATGGTAAAGGGCTGAAAACTCTGTGGAGTCTCTTTTATTAAGGTACTTATTCCAGTTTTGAGGTCTCTGGTCTTTTGACCAATCACTTTTAAGACCCACATCTTAATACTACTACCTTTCAAGTTAGGATTCCCTATGCAGGGAACACAAATATCCGGACCTTCTGCAGTGTTAGACTTTGTATATTTGAGGCTATCTCTGACATGAATGTCAAGCTTAATTTTTTTTCTCTTAAGATTTTTTATTATGTATACAGTGTTCTGCCTGCATGTATGCCTGCAGGCCAGAAGAGGGCACCAGATCTTATTATAGATGGTTGTGATCCACCTTGTGGTTGCTGGGAATTGAACTCATGACCTCTGGAAGAGCAGTCAGCTCTGTTAACCTCTGAGCTATCTCTCCAGCCCCAAGCTTAATTTTTTATTACTGTAGCATGAATAATAAAAACCCAGAGACACATATTCAGGTTCAACCTGAAGATCATAAAAGCAAAGCAGCCAAGTCACCAAAGAGCTGGGAGATCCTGTCCTCAATGTGGCTGGAGACTAATTGTCCTGAGACTGAATACTGAATCCCACATGAGACCTTGAGCTCCTTCTTATATACCTCTCTAATGCTGGAATTAAAGGTGTGAGCTCTATTTCTGTTTTAGACTGACTCACACTCATGTAGCCCTGAGTGGCCTTCAACTCATATAGAGATCTATCTGCCTCTGTCTCCTGAGTTCTGGGATTAAAGGTGTGTATCACCACTGCCAAGCTTCTATGACTATGGCTAGTTTTGCATTCTGATCTTAGTAGCTTTATTAGATCATAAACTATATCACCACATATTCCCATAGTAATTGTAAAGATTTATGGAGTACAGTACATTGTGATATTTAAAGGAATGCACACATGGTATCCTGATCAAATCAAGGTGATTAGCATTTCTTGCCCTTTCTTTCTTTTTTGGCCAGCATTTCTTAAAAGCAAGTGATTGGTTACTATAAACGTAGTTGCCTCCACTGTGCTGTAGAACACTAGAACTTACTCCTGTCTGTGTTTTGACTTCCCTCTATCATTCCTTTTCCACACCCTTCTCAATCTCAGTAATCACTATTCTACATTCAGATTTATATTTTTAACATTTACATATGAGAAAGAATATATTTGTCTTTATCTGGCCTCTTTCACTTAATGGTATGTCCTCCAGTTTCATACGTTTTGCATCACATGGCAGGATTTATTCTCTATGGCTGAATAATCTGTGTGTGTATGTCCCGTATTTTCTTTATCCACTCATTTCCCACTGTACCTAGGTTCATGCCACATCTTGCCTGTTATGTAAACATTAATGTTATTGCTTGCACACTGCCACTTCTCCCAACACACACAAATTGATAGTGATTTCATCGTCACCTTTGTCTATATAACCCAGTAGTAGAGTGGCAGGATCATATGATAGGTTTATTTTTAATTTTTCATGGAAATGCCATTCTGTCCTCCATAGTGGCTATACTCATTTACATTCTCTCCAACTGCATAAGAATTCTCTTTTCTCTGCGTCTTTTGCAGCCAGTGATTGGTAGTTTTGATAATAGTCATTTTAAGTTGGGTAAGATATTTCATTGAGGTGTGCTTGTCGTTTGTTTTTCAGATAAACCTAATGTAGCCCAGACTGACCTGAAACTCACTACATACTTGATAAACTTGAATTTCTGGTCTCCTGCTTCTACCTCCCCTGTGCTGGAATTATAAGTGTGCACCACCACACATGGTTTATGCCTTGCTGGGGCTAACACCTAGGGTTTTATGATTGCTAGGCAAATACTCTGACAGCTGTGCTATAATCAGTCCTGTTTGCTTGTTTTAAAATAGCATCTCTTTGAATAGCCTGGTCTAGCTCTGGTTATTTTTTGTATAAGATGGTATTAGATGAGAGCAAGATGTCAATTTTGAATCTTCTCATAGACCCTCCCAGTACCATTTATTGAGAAGGCTGTCTTTTCTCTCCAGTGTTTATTTTTGATGCCTGTGTTAAGAATCAAATGGCCATAGATATAAGAGCTTTATTTCTGGGATCTCAGTTTTGTCCCATTCAGCTTTGTGTCATGTTTCTTCTAGGCATTTTTGTTGTTGTTGTTTGTTTTATGCATATGAGTATTTTGCCTGCATGTATTCTTAACTACTGAGTCATTTCTTCAGCCCCTTGAGTTTTTTAGACAGAATCATCCTTTGTAGCCCAGGCTGGCCCCCATCTTGTGATCCTGCTGTCTCCCAAGTACCTCGTCACTCTGAATCTACACAAATACCAGGTCAGGTCATGAGACATCTTTTTTTTCTTTTTCACTTCTCTTTTTATTTAAAAAAAATGCATTTTTCATTTTATATACCAACCCCAGTTCGACCTTCCCCCTCTTCCTGTTCCCCCATCCTCTCCTCAGATGGGTAAGGCCTTTGGAGAGTCAACAAGTCTGGCATATCAAGCTGAAGCAGGCCCAAGCACCTCCATCTGTATCAAGACTGAGTAAGGGAATGAGCTCCAAAAAGCTGGTTCATACACCTGGGATAGGTCCCCCAACAGATCAAGCCACATAACTGTCACCCACATTCAGAAGGCCTAATTTGGTCCCATGCAGGTTCCCCAGTTGTCAGTCCATAGTCCGTGAACTAGCTCGAGTCAGCTGTCTCTGCAGTTTTCCCCACATGCCCTTGACCTCCCTTGTTCATATGATCCCCTCCCCCTTCAACTGGATTCCGGAGCTCAGCCCAGTGCTTGACTGTAGGTCACTGTGTCTGCTTCCATCAGTTACTGGATGTAGATTCTATGGTGGCAATTAGGATAGTCACTAATCTGATTAAAGGGGAAGGCCCTTTCGGACATCCTCTCCACTAGTGCTAGGAGTCTTAGCTGGGGTCATCCTTGTGGACTCCTGAGAATTTCTCTAGCACCAGGTTTCTCCCTAACCCCAAAATGGCTCCCTCTATCAAGATGGATCTTTAATTGTTCTCTCCCTCTACTCCTCTCCCAACTCAGTCTTCTTAATCCTTCATGTTCCCATCTCCCATCCCCTCAGTCTTCTTAATCCTTCATGTTCCCATCTCCCATCCCCTCTCTTCTATCCTCCTTCCCAGTTTAGCCAGGAGATCTTAACTATTTTCCGTTCCTGGGGTCCTCCATGTGAGATGATTCAGCAGGTAAGAGCACTGACTTGTCTTCTAGAGGACCCAGGTTCAATTCCCAGCATCCAACTAGCAGCTCATACCTGTCTGTATCTCCAGTTACAGGGCTTCTGACAGTCACTTTCTCTTCTCTTAATATAGGAGGGAAAGAAGATAAAAATACCAGGCTGTTTCTTATTATCAATAATGTATGTGATTTACAACTTTATTATTACTTGCTTATAAAGTTGTTATAAAATAGATGGCACTGGTCACAGCTATGCAAACCTTAACACTTATAAATTTAATGTATTTCTAGAGTAGCTTTATATCAGAAATAGCACATGATTCTGTAAAAACCCTGTTAAAGTAATCATTTTACTTGTTGACTTAGGCAAAGTATATGGAATTATGTCCCCAAAACAAGCGTCCTGTTTTTGGGTGGTGAAAGATCTTGTTAATGTTACCCTCCATGATGTCTGTGAAGCAGACTGCTTGTGTTTAAAGAATATAGTTTATGAAATGTTAAAATCCCCATGCCTTAAACTATATACCTTACTATATTTCCTGCAGATTGGGTGTCAGTTTCTCTAACCTTTTATTTCTAATGGACTATGGTTAATTTTTAAGTAGTTTGACTTAAAATGGAAATCTATATATAATACAATCATTTTTCTAAATCTAGTCTCTATAGAAGCTGAAATTCATCATCATCCTTCAAAATGCAATGGAAGGTACCACGGACTATGTCTCAGCTGGCACTCAGGACATTCTTGGAACCACAGAAAGCCAGGCTCTTGGAACACCACCGGAGAAGAAAAGGACCATTACTTGGACTTGGAGGTGAATACAGAGTGGTTTGGACACCACACCTTCGGAAGCAGTGGCTCCATTTACCTGCTGTTCAGTGCCTTGCAAAGCAAAGGAATCTATTAGATGCTCAGCCACCTCAGCTGGGAGTCCTCCAGAAACGATGGGAGCAGGATATTTTACCCAAGAGGGTTTTTTCTTCCAGTGCCACATCCCAAGAAACTCCATCGGAAAAAAAGGAAGAGCCAGATCCTCTACAAGACAAGTCTATTAGTCTTTATCAACGATTTAAGAAAACATTTAGACAATATGGAAAAGTCTTAATTCCTGTGCATCTAATAACTTCTGGTATTTGGTTTGGAACATTTTACTATGCAGCTATAAAGTAAGTCTTTGCTTAGTTGACTGCTTAGTTTTATCACAATGTTAATCTTCTTGTTTATACTGATAGCCTTAAATAGTTTTTATTTTATTATCTATACATATGTATGTGTGGGGGCAAGCATGTGGAGGTCAGAGGAAAACTTGCGAGAGTGAGTTCTCTCCTTCCACCTTGTGTGCCCAAGACTGAGCTCATGTCAGGTTTGGAGGTGGGCACCTGTACCCACCAACCATCTCACTGGCCCTTAATTTCTTTTTAAGATTGATTTTGTTTCAGATATGCTTGTATATCTGTGTGAATGCAGGTGCCCATAGAGGCCAAAGGCATCAGACTCCTCTAGAGCTGGAGTTACAGGTGTTGTGAGCTGCCCTGTGTGGGTGAAAGGAACAAAACTCTGGTCCTGTGCAAGAACAGCATACAGTATTACCCACTGAGCTCTTTCCAACCCTTCTCTCTCTCATGCCTTGATAGAGGAAAACTAACTTGCAGCTGTTTTCACATTTTATTGAGAATATCTAACACTTGTTTATGGGCACAGGTGCTTTGCTCAGTTTTTAACTGCCATCTTCATTTACTCCTTAACCAAATACAGTAAGTGGTGCAGTTCTTTGCATTTATGAATATGGAAACAGTTTAGGGGGAGGGAAATAAACTAATTCAGCTGATGAGAGGTAGAGCTTACACTGAAACTGAGTAGGTTTGTTTGGTCTTGGAGCCATCTCCTGGTCTCATTGCTGACAGCTTTGCATGTTTAGGAGGACTCAGAAGTGAGGTCATTGTTGTTTTATTTATTGTTGGGTGGATGGGTAGACCCATGCATGTGGACTTCAGAAGATAACTTGCAGGAGTCACTTCTCTCCTTCTGCCATGTGGGTCCCAGGAATGAACTCGGATTGGCAGGCTTGGCAGTGAACACCTTAACCCTCCAAGCCATCTCACCAGCCCAAGTACTAGGTTTTAGAATTGAACAGAACCTTGAGTTCTATTGTTACATGTTTCTATGGTGTTTGTACATGTAAAAAGCTACTTGTTTTGGTGGGGGTATGGAAATTTGTGGAAAATTCACAGGTTATCTTTTGCCAGAGCCTAGCTAACATGAATTCATCACAGTCTGAGACTGATTATTCGCTCTGATTCATAGCATGGTAAGACATTTTGTTCTGGGCAGAAGTGAGACTGGTGGGCCTACCCTCTGGTGTTGGTTTAAAAAAAAAAATAAAGTGTTAAAAGGCAGGAATTGGAACAAAAAGATGCATTGAAAGGTGAGGTGTATTCATCACCCTGCTAGAAAGTGGGGAACCTTACTGCTGCCCTCAGAGGCTACATGCTTTGACCTGAGGAATGGTCTAGTCATGGGAAGCCACTCGTTTACTCTTCTAATCAAAGTCCATTGATTATTAATGCATGGGTGTGTATAATGATTTGGTGTTAAGGCATTAACAAAATAAACCAGATATTTATATGGAGTTCACCCCTTGGCAGAAAAGCTGATGAGCCTGCTGAATGGAAAATACTGTTACCCAAATTTTAGGGTCAAATCCTGGACCTAGGCTTACCCTCCTTTAATACTCTAAAAGACAAGTAATGGTAAATAGCAGAGAAAGCTGATTTATTCAGTATGACCAATATGGGTCCAGTCGTGACCAGCCGCAAACACAGGCCTGAGTCCATCTTTGTGGTACTGATGTAAGGCTTAGGTTTAACTAGAAGACAACAGGTAGGCATAACTAATCATTCCTGGTCAAAGTGTGGTCTCATCCATCACTGTCCATCGTCTAGGTTCACATCTGTTCTTCAGAGTCAACAAGCTCCCCCTTTGGCTGGCCTCCAGGGCTCTAGCATTTTCCTTCAGCAATGACTCTTGAGGCAATTCCAGTCCTTGGGGACCACTGTCTCAACAGTCTGATAGCTGAATGCAGGAGGACAACTGTCTTCCTTTAAGTACCTTTCCTCCTGCCAAGATAGGTCAATGTCTGTCCCAAGATGGTAGGAAATGGAGTGTTCTTCCTGGGGAACAAGAGGTTGGGGTATTCTTCGATGAAGTTCTAGACAGGTTAAGTATGTAATTAGTGCTATTCTGTTTCTTTGCATTATATTTTTTGTTAAAGACATTTTCTGCATGTGTTTAACATTTGTAAAAGTCCTCAGAACTGCCCTATTTTTTGACAGAAGGTATTCAGTTCTTACAGCCATTTAGTCCTGCCATCTGGTATGTTGCTTTAGACATATTACATTTTCTTTTTTTGAGCCACTTGAAGATTCTTGTGATTCAGTATTGTCAAAATTCACATTTTCTCCCAGTTGTTTCTGTTCTCCGGGAATACCTTATGTCTTTAGTTAATTGAATATGAGGTTCCTGTTTGGCCTATTGTAGCATTTATCCAATTATTCTTTATCAATAAAAGCTTGAAAATCAGATTTTAAGGTAAGAACCTGAATGAGCAGAGAAGCAACCAGTGACATCCTCTCTCTCCTTCTTCAGTCCAGAGGCAGGGATCCTCTCTCAGCCCTGCCTTACTACTTCCTGTCTGTCCTCTAGATTCTCTGTGTTAATCTTGGTTAACTCCACCCTCTGACTCTAAGCAAGCTTTATTGTCAAAACATAATCAAAATGTACGTTTCCCTCTTTATTTATATAAAAAAGTGAAGGCTTTAACTAACATAGTAAAACTATATACAATAACTCTATACAAATATGTACATGTAAGAATTATATTAACAATGTCCAGTCCATTTATTTGCATTTGGCAAATTCAGAGAAAATATTCCATTATCTATCCTATCTTGGTGAGTCCAAAGTGTTGTACCTAATTCACTTTCTATCCTAACTTGTATTTACCAACCCAAAATTATCTTTTTTTTTTTTTTTAATTAGTTCAAGTTAGGGAACAAGTTTGTTTCACATGTAAGTCCCTTCTCCCTCTCCTCACCCCAACATACTCCCCACCCCATCTACTCACCACTCCCCAGGCAGGGTAGGGCCCTCAACGGGGGCTCTGCAAAGTCCGCCAATCTTCCTGTGCTGGGCCTGGGCCCCCAAAACTATCTTTTTAAACCGTAAAACACTTTCTTAGATAAACAATTTAAGCTTTTTTTTTTCTTTTTGGTTTTTCGAGACAGGGTTTCTCTGTGTAACAGTTCTGGCTGTCCTGAAACTTGCTCAGTAGATCAGGCTGGCCTCGAAGTCACAGAGATCCACCTACACCTCTTTTGTGAGTTTCTTTTCTGAATTTGTTAACGAGGGAAACTAACTAACTAGTCTTCAGCCCCATCAGAAACTCAGGAAGTTTACCAGAGTAAACAGAAGGTGCAGAGCAAACAACTTCCAAAACTATAGAAATAACAGAGACATCTGGCTGTCTGGATAGTCACCCAAGTTTCCTCTGTAGTGTTGGGGCATTCATCTTTGACTTACAGGCCTGCAATCTAGAATGTCTGACAGACTTTTCTGTGAAGCAGGGATTTTGAAGGACTGTCCTACCTTGTCTTGGCAAAGTTGGGCAGTCACTTTTCTTTTGTGTCCTGCTTGTTCAGTTTGGAGAGCATACTGTCAGCAGTTGAGGCAAGGACAGTTTCTTGCCCACATGGCTAGCTTTGCCACATTGAAAGCAAACTCCATAGAAGGTTCTCCAATACCCTCATCCTTGTGTGAAGTAAATTGGTGTAGCCAGGAGCAGACATTTCTCACTGTCATGTTTAAAAGCCTTATGTTACTAAAACATTTTAAACACAATATTCTGTAGGTCTCTGAAGTTTTTTAAGATCATCCGTCTATTCAAAATATATGTTTTATCTTGAAAACATACCTAGCATGACAAGTTAGATTGTAATAGGTGACTAACAAATAACTTGCATGTCTTTATTATCCTAAATAATTTGTAATAATAACTTTCAAAAACAACCTTAAATTTGTATCAGTATACAAAAAATCTTAGAGCAGAAACATATATACAGTATAACAAAACTAACCTCAAATTTGTATCAACATACAAAATCCATACCAATGTAAAATATTTAAGACTAGTAATTGCTGTTTTGGCTTAAAAGTAGATTCAATAATCCATCCTTCTATTGTTTCTATGTCCATCCCCTTTTTCTTTTCAGAATGAGATCTCTGAATTTAATCTTTTTTGCTTAGTTCCCTACCTGACTATGACCAATAACAACTTACAACCAACCCCTGTAAATGATAAAAAAAAAAAAATTCATAACCCACTGAGAGACCAAAAAACCATCCACCCCCATTTCTTCAGAATGTGGGCATTGTATTTTCTAGATTGCTTCCTGTTATCTGGGGACAATAGGATCTTTAGGGGGACCCTGAGAAAATTGGGACAGTGGTCAAGTCCTGGGAGAGCTAGCCTTATTATTTTTTTTGTTTAGTGTGATGGGAAAGCGTAGAACTTATCTGAAGTCTTGGCTAGAGTAGTCTTTGAGACTGGACCATCTTAGCTAGCAGCTTTGAAGTTGTTCTGAATACAGAATTTCGAAGAAACTGCAACAGAGGCATTCTGAGAGGCTACTTGTCTTTATTGGTTTTTGGTCCTTTTGTTCTGAAAATATACAAACTTTTAAAGGTGACATATATATCTGCATTAAGACAAGTATGGAATTGTGGTGTATAAAAAATCAGTTAAAGATGATTTTGTTTCATGTTTGAGCAGATAGAAGGCATCTGTTAACTTTATAAGTCTGTTTGGATTGCATAACTAAACTGTAATATATTTATCCATGCCATATGAAAGAATGGCATGTAATAAGTCATGAGGAGTCTGTAGCCAAGAAAATTTGTCTCATCCAGTTTTTGAGCTGTTCCCATATTGAAGGATCAGCATATATGTCACCTATGTTGTCCTTTTGGCTTTTTCCCTCATGTCTATAGCCAAGATCCTCAGGAGGTCTCCCCCAGTCAAATCTGATCTCCATTAACTTGAAAGGAATCCATAGCTTTTCATTTCCTGTTGAAACAAAAGCACAATCTCTTTCCCCAATGCAACACATTTTCCGACTTCCATTCTGAAGTTAAGACATCTTTAAAATACATGGGTTGGTTTACTTTAGCAGTTTCCATAATCAAATGTCTCTCAGTGGCTATTGTTGTTTGTTCATTAGCATTTAAAAAATTCAAAGTCAACAAAGTACCATACCAGATCCAGACACCCTGTGTGTTTCCTATCTTTGCGGCTTTTTTAAAAATACTACTTTACTCTTTCTTTAGAGACTTTATTATTTTTAAACTATTTTTTTATGGCAGTCCATATTTTCTTTCCTTTCTCCAGCACCTAAAGCACCTTTTTAAGCATGCTGTACCTTTTTAGAGGTTTGTGGAGTTTTTTGTTTGTTTGTATCTGGACTTGCCTTTCTGCATGTCTTCAGCCTTCTGAACCAAGTCTTAAACATCTAGGCTACTGCAACATAGCTCTAGTGACTGGCTTCACCTTCCTTGGTACCCAGGAGCCTAGCCTCATGCCATGATACTGGCAGGAACCATATTTACCACCACAGCTCTAGGAAGTTTCTAAGTCCATGCTGTGGGTGGGCATTTCTACCTGATCTTCTGCCACCTAGTGGCACACTTCTCTGCTGCTCGGAAACCTCATTCAAGTACTTGTAACAGGCTCTTAAAAGAGCCACTCCTCTGTATGCTGCTAGCACTGAAAAGTTTCCATAGTCACCAGGAAACTTTCCCAGGCCTTATGTGAATATACATTGACAGACAATGGGTGCCATTTGTAGCATTTATATAATTATTCTTTATCAATTAAAACTTGGGAGTCATATATTGGGATAAAACCTTAATGATCAGAGAAGCCACCAGTGACCTCTCCTCTCCCCTTCTTCAATCCAAAAGGGCTGAGATCCTCTCTCAGCCTCGCCTTATATTTCCTGTCTCCTATGTCCTCAGTCCTCCAAATCCTCTATGGTTAATTTTGGTCAGCTAGTGGCTAGCTCCACCCTCTGATTCCAAGCAAGCGTTATTGTCGAAACATGATCAAAATGTCACACAAATTAAAAAGAATTTCTTCTTTTTAATTCTCTTTGCTTCTTTGATAAATTATGTTATTGAAAAAACAGACCCTAAATACTCTGGAGATAATTATACTTCAGATTTCTTTAGTTCACTTAAAGCATCATGAGTGATTCTGTCGACCCTGTGAATACATAAACTTGTCTTTCCCCTTTTTCTGTAAAATGCTGTGTCAGAATATAGAGGTAAGACTGCCTGAGTTAAAGTCACACACCTTGGGCATCCCAGCTTGGCCCAGGACTTTTGGTCAACATGGACTCTGATGCCCAGACCACCACTTACTGCCCATCATGACAGCCTGTCTTAATGGGTACAGATTATAAATGATTGAAAGTTCACATATTTGAGTGGATGGCCTAACCACCACTAATACTTAGAAAATATCCTTGTCGACAGAAGAAAACAGAATTGGTATGTGTTCCAATGGGAATAGTTTACTATCGGGTTGAATTGGTTGTATTAAGCTCTAGTTTTCCATCTAGCTAACAAAAACATTGTAGTTCTTTCAAGAGTGTTCTAACTGGAAAACACTCTCTTCCTTGTTGGTCACTTTACTATTAAAAGAAAGGGAGAAAATACTGTTTCTGGAGGGATGGACATTGGTATCACCGTTGTATTTCTGACTTAGTTACTCCTACAACCTGAAAGCAAAATCTCTTTCTGTATTTAGCTAAGCAGCAATGTTCTGGAGCCCTTAATGTATTTATTTCAGACAGAGCTAAATTATGCTAATGGGTGTGTTTTATACTGAGCTTCCTGACTGCTGCTGTCTGGCAGAAGGTGGCAGAGATCTGTGTTCTCCAAGCATAAGTATTCTGTATAGTCACATATGGCTCAGTAACAACTCTGTTGTCCCTGCTTTCAGATGTGTGTCCATAGACTCGGCTTCCTAATCATCCAGATCACTCTCCACCACAGCTCTGCTGATGTTTACTGTGCTTCCTCTAGATAGTGAATGTTCTTTAGACTTTGTTGAACTGTCTGTAAACTGACAATTAGTAAACACGCATTCCTGCCAGGCCAGAGAGTGGCAAACACTGGATCTTCTGGTTTGATTCAGATTCTTATCTTTATGACAAAAGTTTTCTTATTTTCTTATTTGGTCAAATTTTGTCTTTACTTATTGTGTTAAATGTATAGATTTTATGTGCTGGGTTTATTTGGAACTAAGAAATAATGAAATAATTTCATAATCATCTTTGTGCTAGAAGATTAAACTAGTTTGTTATGATATAATGTTACTTTAAAGACTTACTCAATTAAAAGGCTAAGTCTGATACTGAGACTTTAATAGGATTTTATTGGTGTCTTAAAAGAAAATTGAATATGCAGACAAATGGTAGTATATTGAACTCCTGTTTGATTTTGAAATTTACCTTTTTAAAATAGTTCTTTATGCCATTCTAATTTTTTTTTAAATGCTAGCTAGTCTTCCTGAGTAATGATTAGTGGTATCTACTCAGTACTCCCAGCTGGCTTAGTGTCAGAAAAGTCACTTTTTCCCCAGTTAACCCAATTATTTTTATACTAAAAATAAATAGTATACAACTATCCTAGTATGTCCAGATAGTTCCCTTTCTTAATGACAAGGGAAAGAGACAGTTATAATGGAGCAACCTGAGGACTGTGCCTTAGTAGTTAAAAGGCACACTTTGAAATGTTAGGGATGGGACAAGGGATAGAAAGGGATGCTATATATTGCTGCCATAGGCTAAGCCAGACAGCTCAACCTGTGAGGCATCCCTGTAGGAGAATATTTAACCCGAATTTCCTCATGAGAAAACAATCCCTTTCCCAAATTGAGTACTTGTTATCCTGGACATGTAAAAATCTCCATAACTTCTTCCCACCTAGAGGTTCTTAAAGTCTCCAGGAAGAAGGAGACTGCAAAGAGGAAAGGCGAAGAGTATTAAAATTACAGATTTTATGCTCAAACACTTTTTTGTATTAACCATATACTACTGTGTGTTAAATTTCCTGAATGTGATAATTACAAGTTTGTGTGGATGATTCCATTTCCTGATACAGCTATATAGAGGTATAATCAGGAAAAATTAGAATGATGTGGTATAATAAAATGAGGAAACTACAATTACAGAAGTCAAGACTTATCACTTTGGGGATTTTTCTGCCTTCCAAGAATCTGTTGCAACTTTTTGTAATTATGCTTTACCTTATTATCAAATAATTACTATTACAAATATTCTTTATCTAATAAGCAATAAAAGCATGCTTTTAGAGTTGTTGGTTTTATCAAGCCCACAGAATCCTTCATTCTTTGCCTAATAGCATAGAAGTGATATTGATGAAGTTTTAAAGGTAAGAATTTAAGGTCCTGAAATGTGAGTTGAAGTGTTCTAAGGAAAATGGTATTTGGGTGAGGAGATGAAGATCAAATAAACAGTTCTGCCCCTGCTCTCCTGGTTAACTTAAAGCCATTACTTTGACTATAATAAAAGTGTCTGCTTTTTAAATAGACTAATTTGAATGGCTATGTGAGGTAAAGGATAACAGTACTACTTATGTACTGAACTTCAAGAAAGGTGTGAAGGTTAAATGAAATGAAAGCTTCAGTAACACAGAATACACAATCAGCTAGCTGCTTGCTTTTTTTGTGGTGGTGGTTTGGTTCAGTTTGGGTTTGTTTGTGTTTATTACTGTTGTTTTGCTTTTTGAGATAAGGACCTCCCTATGTAGCCCAGGCTGGCCTCCAATTCTTGAGCCCACAGCTTTAGCCTCCTGAGTAAATAACATTTAATATATATTATGCCATGTGGTCTATGTTTTCAGATAATGTCCTGAAAATACTGTCCTTAAAGGGTTGCTTATACCTGACTAAATTTTGTTTCTTTTTCAGAGGAGTGAATGTCATCCCTTTCCTAGAGTTCATTGGATTACCTGACAGTGTAGTAGACATTCTGAAAAACTCCCAAAGTGGAAATGCCCTGACAGCATATGCCATGTTTAAGGTGGGTTCCTCGAACACCCAACAACCTACACACTCCCTGTAAAACTCACATTGAGCTGTGAATTTTATATATGTATATGGATAATTTAAATATCCTAGTTCACATTTTATATTTCTAATGAACAACAAGTACAAGAATAAAACTATGGCTTTAGGAAGCAGTGCCTTAAAAATAGGTAAGCTGCTGGGCATTGGTGGTGCACACCTTTAATCCCAGCACTCGGGAGGCAGAGGCAGGTGGATCTCTGAGTTCGAGGCCAGCCTGGTCTCCAGAGCGAGTGCCATGATAGGCTCCAAAGCTACACAGAGAAACCCTGTCTCAAAAAACCAAAAAAAAGGTAAGTCATAATCTGCCATGCTCAGGCGTCCTCCTGCCCTGACTTGTTACTGAAATCTAGCATTTGTTTTATTGCTTATAATAGTTATCCTTCCTTAGCAAATGGGATTGTGAAGGCCCAAGTCAAACTGTTTTGTGTGACACACTTCAGGCTTAGTTCTTAAATGTTCTCATTTTAGAGGGTCTGTCATTACTCAGGGTGTACACAGTGTTGCCTTTATATAAAGTTTCTGTACCCAAATGCCTTTATTGTAGAAGGGAAGTCTCATTGTATATCATAGAATTTAGCTATATTAATCTCATTTTTCATTTGAAAATGCAAGATTCTATGATTATCTATATCCAAATAAAATGAAAAATTTGAGAAAATAGGTGTTTAATGATGTTGTAAAAAAGTACATAGAATAATGACTTATAGTATTATTCAGAAGTAGTATTTGAGATCTGAGATCCCAGGTAGTTTTTCTCAAAGCTTAATTGCTGTCTTTTTCTTGCATTAAATTCATAGTGCTTTATAGCTATGGTAGGTTAAATTTAACCATCATACATCAGAGTACATGGTGGTAGTTTAAGTCATTTTTTTCTGACTCCTTCATAGTATCTGATTTAAGTGTGTGTGTTTTTTTTTTATGTACTTATGAACTCCCAGGAATTCAGAGGCCTGTGTTTGTTTTTGCAATCTCTGGTGTACTATTAGGTGCATTAGTGCTTAGCATATTTGGAAATCTACAAACCCTGTGGATCACCCCCTCCCCCCCGTCCCGTCCCTCTGTAGGGTGAGAAATGGAGTATGTGCCTCAAGTAGAACAGCAGAGATGCCTTCTTCCTTAAGGCAAAGCTCCAAAGTGAGGTATGATAGACATAAGGAAAGAGTGCTGGCAGCCAGCTGGGTACACATGAGCGCTCCCTCAAATGCCCTTTCACATGCACTATGGTTTGCTCAGATTTAGCCAGCTCTGACTCCATGCCAGGTGCCATGCCAGGGACCAGGAATTCATTGATTAAAGAAAACACTGTTGGACCAGGTATAGTGGAGCACACCTTTAGTTCCAGCATTTGGGAAATAGGAAGCGGCTCTCTGAATTCAAGACCAACCTGATCTACCTGGTCTACATGATAAGTTCCAAGACAGTGAAACCTCTTTTTTTTAAAGGGGGAGAGGGAGACGACACTGGCAAGTACCTCCCAAATAGAGAATATATTCTAGGGAGTAAGACTGGGTGGGTCATGGGGAATTGGAGAAACAGAAAAGGAGGGGTTGAAAATACTCAAACATGCATGCACACACACACGTGTGTGCATAAGAACATATATATGGCATATGTATATTTAAATTATACTAAATGTTGTTGAATATTAAGAAGAAAGAATATATACTGGACAGTGGTGGCACATACCTTGAATCCCAGCATTCTAGAGGCAGACACAGGCAGATCACTGTGAGTTTGAGGACAGCCAGAGTTACACGGAGAAACTAGTCTCAAAAGAGGAGGATGTTAAGAGCACTTGATGGTCAGTTCTATAGGGTCCCAGTACCCTCCTCCTTTGACCTCTGTGGGTACTAGGCACACATGCAGTGTGCAGGCAAAACACTCATACACATAAAATAAATATCTTAAGGATAAATCAGATAGGGAGGTGTTTGGTGTGTGTTAGTTTTTTTTGTTATTGTTCACACCCCCACCACTATAACCCCAGCCCTCCCAGATTGCAGATTTAGATGGGAGGTGCCCTGAGCAGTTAATAGATTAATCTTGGAGCTGAGTTGGGATGGGGGTCCCAGCAGAGGAAGTCTTGAGGACTACAGGATGCTAAATGGTAGAGGGCTAGCTAGGAGCCATTATGGCTAGAATGAGCAAGAGAGGCAGAAAGTCTGTCCACATCAAGTGTGTTACAAGAAAACTATTAGTAACTTTAAGTATTGACCTCAAATTCCTGCAGCTGCTATATTGAGAATAGGTCGGGGTAAAAACCAAGGCATCAGATGTCTGCACCCTAGGGGTAGCCAGAGAGGCAGTCAGAAGCAATTGGATAGTGGATATGTTTTAAAGAAACTAATGGGCTTTCCTAACAATATGCATACAAATTATGTTAAAGAAACGGATTAAGAGCTATTCATTTTGGCCTGAGTAGCTGGAAGAACAAAGTTGCCATTTCCTGTGGTGAGTAAAATTTTGGGAGAAGCAGGTCTGGGTGGGACAGTTGAGTTCAGTGACTTTGTGCATACTGACTTTTAAAATGGAGTCGGATGTGCAATTTTAAATGATTTAGGTAATTCGCTATATGGATACTTGAATTCAGGGAAGGGGTTCAATATGGAGATGTAAATTAAGAATTCTTAATATATAGATGGCGTCAAAAGCATGAACCTGGACAGACCATCTTAGAGTGGGCCCAGGCTGTTCACAGGTTAATGGTGTGGTCTCACAGGGGCTATTAAAACTAAATTAACAAGAGCAGGTTGGTGGGAATAAAGAACAATTTCAAGAATGGAGGGAACATAGGAGTTACTTTCCAAATGTTTCCATTCTAATGTGCCTACTTGGCCACTTGGTACCATGTGGCCATTTGCTTTTGCAAAGCCCTTCCACTGCTTCAGGTCTCTTGGTTTTTGTCCTTGCTTTTCTGATAGAATAAAGGGCTGTAGTGAGATGGTGACAGGCATGCAGAAAGAGTTAAAGGGAGATATATGTGAGAGTGGAGCAAAAGTGAGTCCAGCCAGGAAGCAGCTGACTCTTGCCCAGCCTCCTGCTGTTTGAACTCTGGCTGCATTTTAGCTCCAGGTATGTAGTCCATGGCAGAGATTTTAGGGCACCTATGTTACTGTATTGCTGTTAGCAGAATCTCGGTCTGCAGGCCTCTCCCCACACTCATTGGCATTCATTAGGGTGTCAGTACATCTTTGTGTCTGTGATAACCCTGAAATCCTAAGTAATATGGTCTGAGGACAGACATTTTAAAATAAGTCTGCAGAAAAAGTATCCCTTGTTAGAAAGACAATGATAGGATATTGTTTTCTCTCTCAGACAGAGTAGTGTATGCTGATGATTACCAAAAACTTCCAGTTCCAGCTTAATTCTGTTTGTAGTCATAATCAGGTGTTGATCTGCCTCTTCACTTTGTTTTCCTTCCCTCAAGATTGCAACACCTGCCCGCTACACAGTGACCTTGGGAGGAACGTCCTTTACTGTGAAGTATTTGAGAAGTCATGGCTACATGTCAACCCCACCACCTGTCAAGGAGTATTTGCAGGACAGAATGGAAGAGACTAAGGAGCTCATCACAGAGAAAATGGAGGAGACGAAGGATAGACTTACTGAAAAATTACAAGAAACCAAAGAAAAAGTTTCTTTTAAGAAAAAAGTAGAATAAGGGTGCCTTATGTAAGATGTTACAGAAAACCCCATACTTTAACCCTCTGGAGACTCTGGGCAAAGAACATGTTCTGATTTTTTTTTTTTTTTTTTTTTGGTTACTTGCCTAAATGTATCAGTCCTCTGAGGGTTAAGGAACAAAGATTGGTTTTGTTTTTAAGTAACAGTGGGGGGGTGGGGAATCAATGTTTTTCAAAATGAAATGACCCCAGTATAAAAATTAGTTGCAGCAATAAGCAGTAGCTAATGTCCCAAAAGTCAGGGTTCCTGTTCCATCTCCTCAGAATCAAATTTGCTTCATGCTCTCTAACACCTGCAGTGTGTGTACTGGGCAATCCACTCCTAGAGTGACAGTCACTAAGTGCCCACTTCTGTGGCGATGAACTTAACTGTTCAGACTCTGGGTGAGAGACTGGAGAAGTTACCTACCAGTTAACATGTGACCTTATTTCAAGGAGGTTGTATAAATCTAGTCTTATATTTATAAGTAACATATATTGGTTATGTGATGAAATGGACCCTGTAAAATGGTTTTTAACTGGAGCTTGTCAAAAATCACATTTTTAAAGCAAATTCTTTTTCAAACTTGACTGTGCATGGTGGTTGGACACTTGAACTGTCAGACTTTCTTATAGCTCACTTCTGTCTTTAGCTAACCTATGGAGGACAGTGAAAGTTTTATATAAACTTTGTTATTGAAATCACATGTATCAGCAACTCAAGTTGACTGTTCTTAACTACATCAGGCTTTGAAAGACCGCTGCTGCTTTTGACAGGAGCGAGTCTAACTGTGTACTTGAGAGTGGAAGCTCATGGTGGGGCCTGTGGAAGACAAGTGGGCAGTGCACCTGGCTTCGTCTCAGATCTCTCCTACTACTTCAACCCTGGTGGGATTTTGGTCCTTATATCCCTGGTCAGAGGCCTGTCTGTCATGGGTACCAATAGAATTGTGCTTAATATTTCTCATATTGGAAGGGAAAATTACTGCTTAAATATTGGGCTTGATTGTTTACAGCATGTAATGAATCAGTGGCTGTCAGGCAAGTCCCATGCCTGTAGAGTGTCTGTTTGTGTGGGGTCTTTCCTTCAGGTCTAACCCTTGGTTGACACTGGAGCAAGAAATGGCCTCTTTAGGGGCCTTGGTTTTGACTTGCCATCAGGAGAATGTCATATAGCTATCCTATGCAGTCCCTGCTTCATGACAGGATTTATGGCAAATGCATGAGTTAGCCAGATTTAGAGAATGAGGGGATAACTTCACATTTGAAACACCCAGGCATTATACTGAAACACTTTAGTGAAAATGCTATGCTTGGAGTCTTCTGGGTTGGAAGAATTATAGAGGGGATTTGTCACGGGTCTCTGCTCCTTTGTTCGTTGGCAGCATGATTAATCTGAGGCAGAGTTCAGTGCATTGCTACAAATTGATGGCATACTTTCAGATATAATCAGGACAACACACTTTAGCATGCTTATTAAACAGTAAGATACTAAATACTGATGTACTAACATTTCTCCCCTTTGAAACAACCAAGAATGTCATGCTAAATGTGGGGATATATAGAATTCTTTCTCCTAAAATCTTTTACCTGTCTTAGTGTGTAGGACATATCATCTAGTGGAGGTAATTTGAGAGCTTTTAAGACATTGCTATTAATCATGAGGCTGCAATTTTCTTGTCCTGAGTGGATATCTTCTGCCAAGTCATTCAAGTCTTACCACCATCCAGTTTTATGAATTGTTTCTCCCCGATTACAGCAAATGAGGAGCTACCTGTATGTGCTTTTAAATCCAGTGAAAAAGTCTCTAAGATTTGAGAAGTTGTAGTGTTACATTTGGCATCAGAGATGTCATAAGATACTGTTGCCAATATTATCCTTAAAGCAAGCAACAATCAACTTGTAGGAGGCCCTGCAATGTGTTTAATAGCAGACAGCAGTAACACATCAACTTAAATTATCAAAATGTATAATATAGGTTTTGTATATGCTGAACTGCATTTTATTTACATCTGATCTTGCATTTCTGTTAGCTGCAAGGGAAATCAGGAAACTCCATGTCTGGTGTGCACATTTATCCTTTTGAAAGATAAGTTGGTGTCATGAATGAAGCTGTGACTGATATTTATTTTTTTTAATGGACAGAAAACATTTGCCTAGCAAATTAATAAGTTCAAATGAAAATGGATTAGGTAAGAGGTTTGGTTTGTTAAAGAGTAAGATGAAAACCAGCCTTTTAAAGTATTACATCTTATTGAGAGCCTTTTGTGCATAATAGGTTGCTGTTTGGATTTCACCAAAGAGAAAAGTATGTATATTAGGATTAGCCTTCTCCTCATAGTGAAATAATAAAACTAAGAGTTCAAATATTCCTGAGTTTTCCATTGTAAATTCGCCTCCATCTTCTCATTCACAGATGAAAGAGCAAAGCTCTTTATGTTTGGGGTGAGCTGCAGCTGGACAGCTGTCTTGTTTCTGTGGTCTTAGACCATAGTTCTAGGAATCTCAAGCATCTTTATAGTATGGGCAGAAGTAGTGTTGGAAGAAAATGAAGCTATATTTTAGACACATTGGGCTTCTTTTAATGTCCTTTGCACTGGGTTCAAGTCTTCAGTATTTCATAACTGCTTCAAATATAAACCAAGCTAATCTTTCTGAGTTCCTTTTGAAATAGAGAATTTTTGCAGTACACACACGCATTTTGTTGTTGTTGCTGTTGTTAAAGGGCTCCTAAAAAGAGGTTGTTGTAGAATTAGAGGAACAATATATTCTTGGTAGCTACAGTTCATTTGCTGAAATACTGTTTCAGATTTTCAAAACTGAGTCTCCATAAGACCTAAAATAAGGTAAATTTAAGTGTTCCAGCGTTCTTTCTGACCTACTTAAGTACCCTTCTTTCATCCACTTACTTGTTGGCATTAAGAGCTCACTGCTTAGTTTACCAAGGGACATGGTGTCAGATTCATCCAGGCGTTGGCCCCATATCTGATTAACACATGAGTATATGTGGAGGGAGTTGTGGGTCTCTGAATTGGAAATTTGCAGAACAGGAGTGGGGAAGGCAGTGAGAAGAGTGTCCCTCATCCATTCTTCAAATAAGAACTGTGCTTTGTCTCCACTGGCCCATGTGCATATTATTTGCCAATTTAGTATTAAGTAGAGTTTCCATGAGGAAGGAAGGAAGGAAGGAAGGAAGGAAGGAAGGAAGGAAGGAAGGAAGGAAGGAAGGAAGGAAGGAAAGAAAAAGAGGTCATATACCCAAAGGACAGCAAAGTCCTCATCCTTCCTGGTAATTGGAATGGTCAAAGGGTTACTCCTTTCCCAGAATTTCTCTTTCTCCATGAACTTTGGTATGGCCCTTGTAAGACAACTTTCTCTTAAATTGTGAGTTTCTCACAGTTAAATGCTGAGGTAGGCTCACTGGATTAATTTTTTCCCTCAGATTTTTTTTTCTTTGTGACTTCTATGTCCTTTGTTCATTCTGAGTAGTCAAAACAAGTTTTTGATTGCCCTGCATCTCCAGGATTGAGCTTTGAAAATTAAGGTGTATTCTTCCCTATTCATCACTAATAGTCACAAACAGAAATTACAGATCCTAATTATTCTCTGGCAATTATTTGGTCATTTAGATAAGACTGATCTCTTAGTAGGAAAAATGCATCCTGATTTTAGAGCCCTTGAGGGCAGAGTAGGACATGGTTTATTCTGAGGATTTGCTTGAATGGCCTTGATGGGAGGTAGATTCACTCAATATGGCTTCTTACAGAGTGAGCTATGGGGGAGGGCATCATGCTGTTTTCTCTGGGAAGTCAGCCTAAAGGACAAACCCTGCATAGTGAGAAGAGTATGACTCCCTGCCACAGCCTGCTTCCTGCATCTTAGTTTTCCTCAAAGTAGAGATTAGCTGGACCCTTTCTTTTCCTCCTTTTCCACCTCCCTTTGTCTAGCCTTTTCTGTCTTAAATTGTGACTGATTTAAATGTTGGCAAACACTGATAGGAGGACACATGGGCAGGGCATGTGCTCCGTGCAAGTCTACCAGCAAGTCTGGGAAGCACAGTTCTTGGTCAGGTCAGTGTGCACAACACTGGCCTTCTTCTGGGGACCCAAAGCATCCAGCTGCAGCATCCGATGGACCCAGCAGTTTCTACAGCAACAACATTGAAACCTAATTTTATCCTTATTGTTTTAATAAGATGAAATTTCCCATGTTAATCCATCCATACACATAGTAAAAGGTACTTTCTGCCATATTTTGACAATTCCATAAAGATTCTACACAAAATAATGGCAATTCCATATCATCCTTTTCCAATTAAATGTTAACTCTTAACCCTGGATTTGATTTTAGGAAAGGCAGCAGTGTTTATATGAACTTAGTTTCAGCTGTTGCCTTGTTTGCACCTCTGCGTGCTAGATTGGAGATTTTATGAAAAGCATATTTTTACTCATTTGAATCCATACTTCCTTAGAATTCATTGCTTTATTTCTCTCATACAATGGGTGCTGGGCATCCTTACCTGCTTGGTATTCTGCCACGACAGTGTGATATAGGGGCTCTGTTGCCCAGGTCTTCAGACAACATATACATTCTGTTACCTTGGTGAAGCAGAGGCAAGTTATAGGAGACACACAGCTTATATATTCTGTACTTCTTTTAACCAGTAACAAACAGGTGTGCGTTGCCCCAAAGTAAAAAAAAAAAAGTCAAATATGTCCACAAACCTAATAGTATTTGTTGAGCAAGCTAGACCATTCATTAGTTGCACTGATGAATGATTGTAGCTTTTACCTTTGTTTAGGCTTAGAGAACTGTAGAATTTAACACTGGTAAGTCTTGTTAGGACATTGAAGCCATGTTTTGGTTGAAGAAAAAAAAAAAAAAACTTGTGTCTGAAGTTCAGCCAGTCATTACTCATGTGGTCCCTTTCTCCTATGGCAGGTACTTAAGTGTGCCAGGTCACACTCTTGATTAAAGGAAAGTAAAAGTCAAGTCAGTTCATTACATTTGCCAGTATTACATAGCTTGCCTCTTCTGCTGATACCTTTCTTTTGGCTTTTAACCTTGTAACTTAACTTCTTTTAGGCTCTACTCTGTTCGTCTTTTTAGAGTGATCTGAAAGGGAGACAGTTAAACTGTCGTGTGAACTTATTAGAGCTTTGTTTTCCCCTTATCTGGGCTGGGCTTGGGGGTGGGGAAGCTAAAGCTCCAGTCTTACTCTGTCCTCTGTCACCATCTAGTGAAGTCGCCTTAGCAAAGCCTTCATGTTGCAATTTTCACACACCTAAATCCACATTTGAAAACTTAGTTTTTCTTCCAGTCATATAATACCTTTTGCCTTTTCCTAATGACCACATTTGAAAACAATGAAGGAAAACCTCAATCAAGCCTAGATTTTATACATTAAGTATAAATAGTAATGTAAACTATTTCATACATCAGAGACCACTTGGCCTCAAGAAATTTTCTGATTGTCTCCTTGGTTCAAATGAGTTCACCTTTTCCTTCCTGCCCATGTATAGTACTAGACAGTGGTCCTGGTGTCCGAACCTGTGACAGTGCCATACTTGAAGGTAGCTGAGACTGATTTTTCCATTTAATTGCTGCCAATTTCTAGAAGCTCTGAAGCCATCAGAAACTGCTATTTTTGGTGCAGTGAAGTTCAAGATATCCTTAGGAAATATGAGGTTTCACCAAAATCGAGTGCTTGCCCTCTCTGAATCCCATGAAAAAGAAGGGTAAAAGCCTATCAGTCATTTGTTAAGAGGACAGATTTCCTGTGAGGTATTCTCAGCACCATAAAATGAAAACAAAACTCCAGGCACTCCCACACAACTGTGTGCAGCAAAGTAAGTGTGTTCTTCACTGCCTTGGCAGATGGGTGCCTTATGTGCAAGTAACAGCCTCCACAGGACCTGCAGCTAGAAGATAGTGTGACTAATATGCCCATACCTTCAAGTTGGACAGCAAAAGCAATAGGACCTAGCTAGCAAGCAGCTGCCACTTCATGTGAACACTGAGGGTGTGGTGGGCTGCTGTCTTAGGTGGTCCCTTGTCTTTAGCTCTGCTTGGCTGAAACAATTGTACATGCTTTATAGATGGGAGTTTGGAACTAGTTTCAGCCAGGGACATTAATTACCTGAGGTGAGCTCTTGAACCACCTAAAGTCTGCTGGGCCCAAGGTCTGATCTGCTCTTTGCCGTATGTAGGAAATGTTTATAAAACCAAGTCACCTCGGAACCCCACACCAAAGATGCTGTGGCAAATAGTATGTCCCAACTTATCTCAGGGTAGTGCGAGATTCTCAGCACATGGGAACCAAGTTGGGCTGGTGGCCCCTGGAAGAGTGAGGTGGCCTGGCTGTGCTTGGGCTTTTGACATGCTTGCTGTTTGGTTTTGTGCTCACAAATGGTTGGTAACTAAAGAAATACTAAGTGAGAACATGTTGGACAGGTTAAATTATACGAGCCAACAAATGTAAAACTGCAGTGTTTAAGGTTAAGGGAATTCCTGACATCAAAGGCAAGAATTTGGGGGTGTGGTTTTAGTGCTCACTGTTGCAGGCACAGTATTAGAACCAGCTTTTGGTCTTCATGCCTTTTTTTTTTTTTTTTTTTTTTTTAGAAGTGAGAGTAAAGCAGAGCAAATCAAATTTGCATTTCTGGGGCAAAAGTTAATGTCTTGACAGAAATACAGCATTTAAAACTGAATTTCCAAATACAAAGGCTTGCCTTTGGGGCTGCTGTTTCCACTATGCATTTTAATTAGAATATGTATAAGTCAACCAGATCAAAACAGTACAGTGAGGGAAATCTAACTTGTTTTCAGTAGCAGGTTTCTTCTAAACTATTAATGCAAGTATTGTCACAGAGAAGCAGAGTTGGTCTTTTCACTCAAAGAAGGCTCAGGGAGGGGGGGGGAGGAGGGAGAGGGAACTGGGATTGGAATGTAAAAAATAAATTAATAAAAAAAATGTTTAAAAAAAAAGCCCAGGGTGAGTTGCTGTCTGAAAGGTCTGTGTTTTCTGCATCAGGCCTTACCAGAAGACTTCAGAGCTTGCTAAATCCTCAGACCTGGGCAGAAGAATGCGACAAGGCATTCTTCCATTGTGAGTGGAGTCTTCAAGGGCTCAGCCTTCCTGTTGTGTCAGCACCTGTTGCTCAGCAATGCCTCCTGGCGTCCTCCTGCTTCCCCTGCAGCAGCTCGAGAACCACCTGGGTTAGACTTTTTGAGAGGAACTCAAATCTCTAGAACTGAGGTGATCAGTATCAGTGGCAGAAGGAAGGGAGAGCCTAGCACCTGACCTCATTTGCTCACACTAGTGTTGGGCTTGGGAGATCTGGGCACAGATGAGCTACTGCACTGATAATTTCTCTGAGAGCAGTGTGGTCTGCTGGTGACTAAGGATGAGAGTCCCTTTCTTTGCTTAAGTTTTATAATCCCCTCACCAAAATAACCTCTCTGAATCTACGATGGACAGTACAACTAAAATTTGGGCCCACACACTTATTCCAGTAAGATCTTGAATTTTTTTTCCATTTGTTTATTACAAATTTACAGAAATAGAAAAATAAATCTTTGTACTATCATGCTAAATCACTTATTCTCATTGTTTGGTGGGTTGTATGGGATTTGTGCATACATGTGTCATCTAGAATCCACACTTACTCAGAGCACAGACAAAATCCTCTCCTCTCAGTGTAGAACATAGACCATCTGAAGGCCTCTACTGTCAGGGAATCCTAAGCTTGCGGTGTGACTGTCATTCAAAGCCCTGATGGGGTCAGATGTTCTCAGGAACAAGTTCTGAATGTTCCATGTTAGAACTCAGAATTGAGAATTCTGTGATTCGATCTATCCAGGTTTACAGCACACAAGGAAAGCCTTTTAAAAAGTCAGCCACCAGCCCATGACTGAAGGCCAAGCTTGACAGTTTAAGTTGCATTCTTGGAACTTAACTTGGTGGAGGATGGAGGGAACCGACTCAAGAAGGTTGTCCTCACCACACACCAGCTGTGGCACATGTGCACATATGTGTGTGCACACACACTCATAGAAATATTTTTCTTGAGTCAGTAACTTAAGAATGCTTAGCAGTATCCTTTGGGCTGCGGTAAAAAAAAAAAAAAAAAAAAAGTATTTTTCTGAGATTGATCATACATCAGTCTTCTGTTACTTGCATGTCGTAGCTGAAAGATGAACAAACAAAACCCCAGGGAACAGGTATTTGTCACTGATTATTTTAATGATTTTGTGCTATGATTTGACCATGGCATTAAGAACAAGCAGAAAACCTGATTTCATAACTAACAAACAGCACTTGTGCAACATCTTTCATCAAAAGTATTGCAATTACAGACCTGAGGTCTAAACTGCATCGCCACCTGGGCAAAAGATGCAGGTGGATGACAGTTGTGAGTCATTTCCTGTATATAACCAGGAATTATGGTAAAGAGTAAGCATGTGGTTGTTTAAACACAAAGGGACTCTTTGACTTCTGATTATCATAGCTCACAAAGATCAGAAGATGCAAATACAGTTGTACTTTTTTTAGTAGATTGCTTTATAATAAAAATTAAATGAACTAAATGTTGTGGATAGTGTTGTATATATTTTTAAAACAACGTTAAACTCAGCAAGGATATTGGTTGAAACAGATTTTTGAAAGGAAAGCACTGCAGATAGAACCAGCATCACTGAGAGGGATGATCAGCCAGGGCCGGGTCTGCGGGAAGCAGTCTGGCTGGTCAAACATCTCACTTGTGAGTCCACAACATTATGGTGCTCAAAGTGCCCATTTTCTGACAGCAACTGAGCCTCAGCTCTTGACCTCGGGAATCCTGAGGGTGTGCCCTGCAGTAGACAGACATTTAAGTTGGTCTTGGATAGGACTTAGGAGGTATCCACTGTCATTTTTACCCAGCTCTTGCAGGGAAGTGTTAAAGAGGACCAAATTGGCATTAAGAGTTGCACATTAAGAATAATTAGTAATAGCTTAGAGCAATTTTTCCCTGACTTTCAAAGTCAGAGCACATACCACAGAATAAATAAATAAGCATGGAATTACTCAAATATCACCTGGTGACATACCGGATTAGATTGGATGCCAGCATTCCATGGATTGCCTTTATGGATAGCACTTAGTATCCATGGTGGTTTTAATGGACACCAAGGCTTCCCTAGAGGGGGGGAGGGAGAGGAGGAGGACAAAGAGGAGGAGGTGGTGGAGGAGGAGAAGAAGAAAGAAGACGATGATACTAGAAGGAGGAGAAGAAAGAAAAGACTAGGAGGAGGGGAAGAAAGGAAGGAGGAGGAGAAGGAGAAGGGGGAGAAGAAGAAAGGAGGAGGAAGAGGAGAAGAAGAAGAAGAAGAAGAAGAAGAAGAAGAAGAAGAAGAAGAAGAAGAAGAAGAAGAAGAAGAAGAAGGAAGAAGAAGAAGAAGATGATGATGATGAAACGAAGGAACTTTAAAACTTTAAAGTGCCAAAGCCATAATCAGACACTACAAACTAAACTGGAGCTGGAAGAGACAAGTGTGACTTTTCATGCAGCCTAACATAATTGTTTTAGAGGTCAAGACCACCACAGAACACAATAGGAATGGACCTATGGGTCTGTACTCAGCTGATGGGCAATTCTCTAATGACAATCCAAAACATTTTCCCTACCCTAACCTTCCCCAATCTGTTTTCTGAGGCGCACACTCCCTACAAATTCCAGACAGTCCATTGGCTCCGTAGCTTCCATTTATAAGACAAGGCACAGAGAAACATGGGACACAAATGGTCACAAGTGCCCTGAGGCTGAACAGCCAGCCTCTGCTGTAGGTTACTCACTTTCCTGACACCATGGGTGTCATCAAAGGTTTGCACATCCCACTGAGGCCTGACACTGATACTACAGGGAGAGAGAAGACCTGCAACAGAGCAAGTTGAAAACAACCCCCCCCCCCAACTAAAACTGGTCTATTTCTAAAGGGATTAAAATAAAAACATCTTAGAAACTGCTAAAGTGTTTCAGAGCAAAGGTGCAACTAGTTCCTATGTGTGTGCTGATCATAAGCTGCCGCCTGCTTGTTCAGACTTCATTCCATGGTGTTAAAATATTTCATAGGAAAATAAACTACATAGACTCTCTGTGTGTAACCATTTGCAAGTTTCCAAAAGGTGGAGTACATAGGCATTCATAAGTTCTATGGCATTTCTGGTAAAACAAGTATCTATACAACATATTACAGTATTAATTTCTTGTTCTACCCATTGGGTAGAGTATGTGCATATATTCAATGTATATACAGCACCTTACAAATAAAAGCAAAGAGTTGAAGAAGCACCATTTCAAGTGAGGCACAACAAAGGTGAACATTGTACACTGGGGCTGGGGTCCTACATGTGACATCAGAACAGGAGGCACCTCAGCTGCTTAGAGATGGACTTGCAGAGCAAGGGACCAAAAGATGATGTGTGCACCCACATCATCTGTCTAGGCTAACCTTGTCATGTGACACTACCTCCAGCATACCTAGGGACAAAGATGTTCCTTACTCAGCAAGATGTCCCTGTGCTCCAATATCAGCTTTGTGCAACATCCAGCTAGCAGACCCAGCTATAAAATGACATCTTTATTCCTAAAACCCATGGACTATGGGAGACTGAGAGTGCTATTGTGATTTGTCCACATCTCCAAGGACTGTGAACAGCTACTGGCAACCATACAGCAGGGTTTGTTGGAGTCAGTACAATCTAAGGAAACCATGAAGCTGCTTGGGACTTTAGGGTACTAACAATTCTTGATGAGTAACTAACCTGGGAGAAAAGCAAAAAGGTAACAGAAAGCAAGTATTCTTCCCGCTTGTTCCCCTCACCCTGACTGCTGAGATTTTTAGGAAGTAAAGAGTTGCCATTCTCATGCAGCAAAACTCTGGAAGCACGTTCACAGCATGCATATTGTGTCTCCATAGCCCAGTTCTTGGAGTCCAGGAATGGCCATGCCTATCTACAGCAGGGTTGACAGAACACAACAGAGGCCACATGAGCTTCCTCAATAATAGAGCTTGAGGGCATCTTTAAAGGACTACCCTAGGAGTCTTCCTAAAAGAACAGTTGGATAAGAGGTGTAAAACCTACACCTGTGAGAAAGGCAGGTATATGAATAGATTCTTCTAGATCAAAGCAGCTTTCTGAAGGTACTTCCTTTTGGTCTCAATAAAATAAAGATGAAGATCAATGGAGCTACCTAGAATTTCAAAAGAATAATAATATTCTTTTTGTACCCAATTCCCATGTCTGTGTGAAAAGCTATCCACTCCAATTTGGCTCCTTATCCTTGGCTCTTGGGTTTGAGCTAAAAATTACTAAGGAAACATCTAATTCTCACAGAATACCTGTATGCTTTAGTCACTGCCATGTCGTGGCTCTTTTGTGGGTTAGGAATGTGTCTGTGGTGAAAGCACCAGGATGAGTAATTGGCTTCATAATCTCTTGTGTTAAATACTGCTTGTGTTTATAGAGCTTTTTCTGAAAAAGCAAATGTAGGCCAAAAGACTGAATTCCAGTAGATGGATTTGTAGGTCTTGTGTTTCATATTCCTGGAAATTCGTGAGATATTATGTAAGTCAGGGGGCCTGCCCAGGACTGCTCCTCCTAACAGTGCAAACCTTCACTGCAATGCCCCATGGGAATAATCTATCATAACCTATTGTTAGTGCCTATACTCACTGCTTTCTAAACTGAGCCTTCAGATTCACAGTCCCCACTGTGTGAGCTATGTCTTCACAGCTGCTACTTAGTCAACACCTTAGAGCCAGAATTCAGCATGGGATAGACGGCTACGATCTAAACCTCCTCCCTGTGCTGAGAGAAATGGACTATTTCATTTGTATGACCTTGGCTTTGGCTTTTAAACTAATTCTTGAAGGAGACCCAGCCTAAAAGACTTAAAAGTCACAGTTGATTGTGTATGTGTGTGTGTGTCTGTGTGTCTGTGTTGTCTGTGTGTCTATGTGTGTCTGTGTCACAACACCAAAAGGGCAGTCCTCTGGGGTACCCAATGTTTTGCCAAGATTGTTGCCATCTACAAAATGTCTGTATGCTTGCCAAGCTCTGATCTTAGCTCTTTCTCACAGTTGGCAGAAAAGTTAGGCTAAAATAAGGATTGAGAAGCCATTTGGAGCTGAAACTAAAAGGTGGGATCTCCAGCTTCACCAAAACTACAGTTAGGATTTGGAATGACAGAGCCACAACCTCACCTTCCCCTGGCAATCACCCATGCCAGTTCCCTACCAGTGAGGTCCCAGAAAGGACATGTACCTCCTTCCTCTGCCATTGTATCTCAGGGTCATCCAGGCACAGTCTGGAAACATAGGTCACCAGGAGCCAGAAACTTTTCAGGAGGTCTCGAGGAAGTCGAAAAAGTCGTCTTTGGCCCAGTTAACCTGTAGCCTGAGAGGCCACTGAATATCACCAGACAAGACAGAAAAGCAACTCCAGAGTCCCAGAGACCCTCACATGTACACCCTTCCAAGCAGTGTCAAAGCATGAGCTGACAACTGTTGCCTGTCTATCCTCTCTCCTTTTGACTGTGAGTATCCCTATGGATGCTACTGTATGAAATGGATAAATTCCATGGAGATTTCAAGTCTCAGAACACACCGGTGGCCTGCCTACTGAGATAAGCCTGGGGGTCAGACAGGACTGGGGGCTTCAAACAATCTCTAGTTCTCGGGGGAGAGTAGAATTACCTCACATAATCACCTCTGAAAACAGTAACGCACACATGCACACTGATTTGGTGTCAAACTGCTGCTGCATCTCCATTCCCTTTCATTGTTACAAGCAGAGGCCAGACCATCAGAAAGAAGCCCTGCCACTGCAGATGAGCCCGCCATGGTGCTTATATCTGCAGGAGAAAGTCATTGGTTTTTTTTTAATTGTACATAAGAATGTTTATAAACATTAGAAATAGTAAACTGACTTCAAATGCTGAGAAGCTGTGGTCCAGCTGCAACTCTGCCTGCCGTGCCTTGTCCTGAGTATCACCCACAGTATCTCCACTCTCTAGCCGACCACAGTTCAAAGATTGGCTAGACAGAAGTTAGTCTGTGGCACAAGTCTGGAAGGTCTGCATCGGATTCCTTTAACACACTGGTGATATGGAATGGCTTATTATGCCAAATTTGCCCCTCAGTCAGGCCCGGGGGCATACTAAGCATAAGGGACCATCACCTGCATGGCACTTTGGAAACCAAATGGGCGTGGGGGGCAAATGCTGGTGCCAGGTGCTGAACAGAATATCCTTGCAGAACTCAACACAGCTGCCTAGGACAGGAGAGGCAATGGGGACTCACTGTGCCACATACTTCAGCAGTACACAAAATGACCATCTTGCATTTTAAACAATTTATTGCATAAAATAAGGTATGTATCTGAATATATTTCATGCTACAGTGAAAAAAGTCTAAACTGCTGACACTGCTGGGAATAAGGCTAGCTCTGCGTGACACTTGATACACAATGCAGGTGTTTCTTTTCACCGACCTCCAAATAACTCCAGTAGTGCACTGTTTCTGGATGCAAGTTCTTGCAACATACCACTTTTTAAATGTATGCAACCTGGTAAACACCAGGGCACATCCCCAGATACCTTTCTTGTATGACTCTGTGGACTCTCCAGGGTGTTCCTGGGGCATAATAGCCATCCATAGGTGACAAGACACCATACAGAACTTCACACAACACAGTTCCCTCATCCATATTTTAAACATTAAGATAGTGCAACTCTTAAAGCATACTATCACAACACAAATTAGTTCCTCTCGCTCCTCTATCCGCTTTAAACCTTGGCACACAAAACAGGAGTTATGACTCATATTTTTAAAACAAAATAAAAGTTTCACACCTTTGGAGAAAAAGCAAACTGGCTGATTCTTCCCCATGATAATATATAATAATTCTTCCTTCTGTATTCAGTTAATTATAAAAGCAGGCCATTCTGGCCTTCATTTATCTGCAGTCTCCTTTTGGAATTAAATATGTCAAAAATACCTCTGTGGGTCTTACTTTCATGAAGTCTTTGAATCATCCTCGGTTTTTCCCTGCAAGCCCTTTGCCGAGCTCACACCCTTTCTAGCCCCTTCTCCACCCCTACCCCAAGATGAACACCGTTTTCAGTCAAACTGGATGACGTTTGTATTGTTTCAGTCTTGTTTGCATGCAATTCCCAGGATAGGAATCAGAAACGAAGACCGTGTTTGCACATTTGGTTTTACTCAGCTGTAGGATGTAAAGCTGGACAACACTGGTGGCGGAGGGGGGCCAACTGGCCTCTCTCTCCCTGCCGAGGTTTCTCTCTCCTTGCAAAAGTGCACTCCAAAGGAGTCAGACCAGGTTCCCAGGCTTCCTGTCTTTGCCCTTGATGGGTACTATTGTGCCCTCTGAGTTGTTCGGCTGAAACTGTGGTCTGCTGCCCCTGTGTGCGTTGCTATGCTGGTGGTGGAAGAACGAAGTGCCTGGGTAGTGGCCCATCACCTCGCTGTAGGTCGGGGGTGGCCCCTCCATTCTCCCGTTACTGCTACAGGTAGCTGCACTAATGCCCGAATGGCTGCTTGGTGGGCATGGTCCCCCGTTGTACATAGAAATGTCTATCAAGTCACTGTCAAAAACGGTTCGGTTGGGTGGGGCCCTCACAGACTCTCGGTTGAGTTCCATCTGCTGCTCTGGGTCCCGGAGCTGCAAGGTGCAAGGTCCCTGGTAAGGAGGCGGCTCTTCCCCGTCGGACAGGGAAATGGTGGGAGGCAAGTCAATCTCGTGCTGCACGTAGGGGTAGGTGGGCTGGAAACGACTGAACGGATCCCTCTGGATGAAGGACGGGGTGGTAAACCTATCCCTGCCCCGCGGGGCACACATGATCTGGAAAGGAAAGAGAAGAAGCCAGAGGACATTCTCAGTATCACAATGACCAACAATGGGACAGGGAAGCTTAAGCTTGTTCTGTGTTCACACCAGTTTTCACACCCCCTGGAACCCATGATTTAGCAAAGTGAGGCAGGGTCCCTGAGGTTACTTTTAATAAATAAATCAGAAAAGTGACTTTCTTTTGGACTTCTAGACTTTTACAGTTATTTCAATAAACATTTACTACAGTTATTTTTAGTTATTAATGTGAAAACTTTATATTTCAAAGTAAATATGATTGTAGATTTTCACTCAAAATTAACTCAGAGTATTATTTCTTTAAAACAGCTCTCTTGGGATCTTCTCAGTAAAATGGTAGAGACAGGCTGCTTCAGTGTGAGCTGGAGAAAACGAAAGTCAGCATAAGGGAAAATAGACACTATTGCAAAGACAAAAAACATTTCAAAAATCCATAAGAGATGTCAAAAGAGGGAGGGAAGAAGGGAAGGAGGGGGGAAGAAAGGCAACACAGCGAAGTAAGCTGAACACGGTCTAAGCCACTCAGTTCCCTGGCTGGCCGAGGAGGGAAGCAGAAATTATTTTCAAAAGGTAAGTAGGAGAAAGACTGGCAGTTCTACACCCAGGACAGACCCTCGGCCCTCCAAGTCACAGCTTTTGATGAGCTAGCATTTCCTCAAGTGGGCAGATCATCGGCAGAGAGAAACCCAGTCTGTCACCCTATGACTCAGAGGATACCACTGGGCACGGCACTGAGACAGATCTATTGTTAAAAACTGAGGTACCCCAAGAACAGCTGCAGGTCAGCAAACCTCAGTTCAGCCTGACACGGGCTCTGGGTAAGAGAAGACACAGAGTAGTAGTTGTGGACAGCAGGATGGCTAGAAACTGGTAGGCCAAAGGGGGTGGCAATGTGAGATTTGGCTCATGCTATGATGTATACAGAAAAAGCTACTCTCTCTCTGGGTGGTCCGAAACAGATATGTTGGATTGAGAACAACCGTGGAATTGAATAGTTCTGAAAGTGCAGGAAATGGATAAAATTCTGGAACCCGCTATCTGCCCTTCACTGATAGAAAGGTGGAGAACTCTGAAGTTCCAGGGATGTGGCTGATACCACAAGCTGCCACCCTCCCTCCAGTGGAGGGGTAAACAGCAGATTTTGAATGTAGAAAGATAGGTTCCCCACCTGTGCCCAACGTCAGCACTGCTGTGGGCTTTCCTTACTTTCAAAGCACTGTGGAGACAGCCCCCAACTAAACCATTAGTCACCCTAGGATTATGATCAGGGAGTCTTGGGAGGGTAGTACAACCTGTACAGCCCCCCACTGCAGAGCCAAGTATAGTCACCAGAGACACCGGCAAGTAAAGGAAAGCCGGCAAGATAAAGACAGCTCTGTCAGACAGCATGCACTTGTCCCATACAGACTCTGCAATGGGAGACACAAGCCCCAGGGGCAACAGCCCCAACTCCAGGCATTTAACGGGCAGTCTCCAGTTTCCACGGGCCAGAAACAAGCTCCAACATCACATCTTTTTTTCACCTTTGGGGTTCCTTTTAATAAGTCAAAAACTAGTTATTTGTGTAAGGGGGTACATGGACCACAGCACATGTGTGAGAGTCAGATGACAGTGTGAGAATTTGCTCTCTCCTTGTATCATGTGGGTTCTGGGAATCGGGCTTGACAGCAGGCACCTTTACCCACTGTGCCATATCACTGGCCCATGGTTCCTTTTTTTATTACACACATAGCAGGGCTTTTATTAGTATTGTATTTCTTAAACATTGTATATTTTTCTTATTCCCCTTCACAAACTCATCTATTTTTATTTCATGATAAAAATAAGTAATATTTCAGTCAATAAATGAACAGATTAACTATTTTATGATAAAAGGTCATTTTTATGTATCTTCTGATTATGGAACAATATTTTTATCTTTCCTGTAGTTTCCTTTTATCTTTTTTTGTTCAAGTTTCTCCAGTTCCCCCCTCTGTATTTAGTAGTATTTTTACTTTATATTACTTGCAAAATTTCTAAGTTATTAAATTTATGTGCTGTCATTCACATAGGACACATGTGTGGAGGTCAAAACACGGTTTGTAGAAGTGTGTTCTGTCCTTCCCCATGTGGGTTCTTGGTGTTAAACTCAGTTGTCAGAGTTGGCAGCAAACACCTTTTCCCACTGAGCCATCTCACCAGCCCTTAACACTCATTTGTTTTTTACTTTTTCACTCCCCTTGCATTTATCTAAAATTGTTTTGAACTTATGCATTGTTGAGAAATACTTACTTTTCTCCTTCCCCAATCTCTTGTCCTTTAGTCCTTTCTTTCACAACGTTTTTCTCAGCTCTCATCTTCTTGCTCTTTTATTTGACATTGCTGTTTCTATCTTCTGCCTGCTTCTTTCCTCCACTTCATTCACTTACTACTTCTCCACACCAAGAAATTTTAAACCCATAGCATAGTCTAGCATAGTTTTGCTATTTTTAGCTTCATGAGCATACACACACACACAAATAAATATGATTTTTTTCTTCTTAGACAGGGTCTCTCTTCATAACCCTGGATACCCTAGAACTCACTTTGTAAATCAGACTGGCCTCAAATTCACTGCCTCCCAAGTGCTAGGATTAAAGGCATGCACTACCATGCCTAGCTTATATATGGCCTTCTTGGTGATATATTAATGATCTGTCATTGACATTAAGTGTATTTTATATCATATATAGCATGTTGTTACTGCTGTTACAATGATTTTACATTTCTGCATGGTTCTGGGAATTGAGCTCTCAAGAATAGGTTGCTCGATAAGACAACGTCCCTACACTGGAAGTGATATCCAAACCAACAGATGTGTATACTGCAACATAAAACAACAAAGCAACATAAAACAAAACATGAAAAAGCAAGGCTGCATGATTCCACAGAAGATTATATAACTCATCAACTGCTGAACTCAAATATATACGTAAATAGGTAAAATGCTAGATGAAGATTTCAATTTTTTTTCTGGTAAGAGAGAATACAAACAAGATAATTCATTCCAGAACCTGGAGAGGAAAGTGGACAAGAAAATAACAATACACAGTTTTTTTTAAAAAAAAAAAAAAGGAAGAAAGGAAGGAAGGAAGGAAAGAAAGAAGGGTCAACAACAGAATAAAACTTCAGCAAGGAAACTGAGATTTGGGGAGAAAAAAAAACTCACATATGCTGAAAGTGAAAAATTCAAGAAATCAAATAAAAACCACATTAGACATCTTCAACAATAAACTCACCCAAGCCAAAATAAAATATCAGGACAAAGTTGACAAAACACTACATTCAAACATAAATAAGAGAAAAATGAACAAGAATGACAATGGCTAAGAACTTTAGGACACAATCAAGAATCCCCAGGGGAAAAAAACAAATTGAGATAAGCACTAAAGGTACAGAGTATTCAAAGAAGCAGATATTGTCCCAAATCTAGAGAATGAGACAGACATTTAAACAGCACAGGCATTAAGAACTCAAAACAGATATGACCAGAGAACTCCAGGACATTTTACAGGCAAGACAGCAAATGCAAAGCAAAGAAACAATACTGAAAGCTATAAGGGAAAAATACAAACTCACCTACAAAGGCAGGAACATCAGACTAACATCAGACCTCTCCAGCAACCCTACAAGCCAAGAGAGCATGGATGATATATTTCAATCCCTGAAAGTAAAGACTTGCTGGTTGGTATATCTAGAAGAGCTGTTTTAAGATTTCTAGAGAAGTAAGTACATCTCAAGAAGAGCACAAACCAAAGCAATTCTGATCTTTAAGCCAAAACCATAGAGGAGATTTAAAATGAATGTTATGTACAGAGGAGGAAGAAACCACAGGAAAGAACAGATAAACAAGGGAGAGTCAACGATAGCCAGCTACATTAACAACTAACAGAAGTAGTTGATTAGTAAAAATCAAAAGTAGACGGATTAGTAAACATCTAATAATAACCTTAAATGTAAATGGCTTCAACTAACCCAAAAAAGAGGTACAGACTGGATGACTATACGTATGTATGTATGTATGTATGTATGTATGTATGTATGTATGCCTCCAAACTTTTCTTGTTTCCAAGAAACACACCTCATCAGTAAAGGCACCCACAAGCCGAGAATCAAGGATCGGAAGTCAATTAGACATGCAAATGGAAATCAAAAGCTGGTATAGCTATTTTTATATCTGATAAAGCAGACTTCAAATCAAAATTAGAAGAGATAAAGTCATTACACATTCATAAAGGGAATTATTAATCAATAAGATATTAAAGTACAAATATATATCAACAAATATAGGGACTCCTAGTTTCATAAAACAAAACAAAAAAGTCATAGATGATAATACAATGTTGGATGATTTCAATACCCACTCCGTCCCTAGATAGGGCATCTAAACTGAATATCAACCAAGAAATCTCAGAGTAAAAGCACACCACAAATCAAATGATAATTGACTTAACAGAAAATATAGAATAGCCCACGCAACAGATACAGAATAGACACTATTCTCAGGAGTCCATGAAATCTTCTCTAAAAAGACCACATTGGAGGCTACAAATACTAAAGAGTTGAAATAATTTGTTTCTTATTAGATAATAGTGTAATGAAAATAGAAAGCAATAGCAAGAACAACTACAACACCCACAAAGTACAGGGAAATCTCCCCTCTTGCTCTCATCCTTCCCTCCCTCCCTCCTTCCCCCTTCCCATCCCTTCTTCCCTGCCTCTGCAGGCTGACCATCAAGTGTCAAGTTCACTATGCAACCTTTCAATTCTGACTTTCCTCCCACTCCACCTCTGAGGGCTGAGATTCCAGATGTGTGCCACAGCACCTGGATTATGCACTGCAGAGAACCAAACCCAGAGTTCAGTGCACATGAGGCATGCCCTCTACCAACTGAGCCACATTTCCAGCCCTAAACAGCACAGTCTTGAATGATCAATGGGCCATTTTAAGAAATCAAGAAGACAATTTTAAAGTTCCAAAAACCATTTGAAAATGAAAACACAAGTTAACTTTTACAGCCAGTATACCGAAAGGCAGTTCTAGGCAGAAATGCTATTAACTATGAGTGCTCACATTAAAAAAATATAAAAGAAACTCAAATCACCCAATGATGTACCTCCAAGTCCTCAAAAAATAAGAACACAAACCCCAAAGCAGTACAACAAAAAACTAATGAAGTGGCAATGAAGAAAAAAATACAGATCAGTAAAATTAAGAGCTGTTTAAAAATAATAAAAAGATTGACAAATACTTCACTAAACAACTTAAACATACATATAACAACCAATAAGATTGATGCAGCAAGAAAATGTCTCCCAACCAAGACAAGCCTAGAACTAGATGGGCTTACTGTCAACTCTTACCAAACCTTCAAAGAAAAGCCAACATCAGTGCTCCTTAAACTGTTCTATAAAATAGAAAATGAAGGAGCACTACAAAGCTCAGCCTCCAAAGGCAAGGAATACCCTAATAGCAAAAGTGTATAAGGACACAACAGAGAAAGAAAACTATAGACCAATTTCCCCGATGAACATTTATGCAAGAATTCTCAGTGAAATTCTGACAAACCAAATTCAAGAACGCATCAACAAGACCAAGTTGATTTCATGCCAGGGACATAAAGTTGGATCAACAAATGCAAATCAGGACATATAATTCAGCACGTAACAGATTCAAGGACAGAATTACATGACCAACTTGATAGATGCAGAGAAAGCCTTAAACAAGGTCAACATGCCTTCACGGAAAAAGCCCTGAAGAAACTAGAAATGGAAGGAGCATACCTCAATAAATTAAAGGCTATACAAGACAAACCTACGGCCAACATTATGCTAAGTGGGAAAACACTGAGAGTGTTTCCTCTAAAATCTGGAATGAATCCAAGGTACCTACTTTTTCAGCTTGCATTCAATATAGTATTCTAAGTCTTAGAGCAGTAAAGACGATAATGAAGCAAAGGGGATACAAACAGGAAAGAAAGAAAAAAGTTAAGTTACTCTTATTTGCAGACAACATGATCTTGTATTTAAAAGACCATAAAAACTCTGCAAAGAAACCTATACGACTTGGCAAACACTTTCAGCAAAGTGGCAAGATACAAAATCAATATACAAAAATATTAACTTCTATGGATATCAATAATGAACTTTCCATAAAGAAACATGGGAGGGGGGAATCTCATTCACAATAGCTTCATGATCAAAATAAAATACCTGGGAATAAAACACCTAGGAATTAAGCTAACCAAGAACATGGGGGATTTCTAAAATAAAGTGGTTTTTATTTATTTGTGTGTGTGTGTGTGTGTGTGTGTGTGTGTGTGTGTGTGTGTGTGTGTGTGTTTTAAAGATTTATTTATTTATCATGTATACAGTGTGTGCCAGAAGAGGGCACCAGATCACATTACAGATGGTTGTGAGCCACCATATGGTTTCTGGGAACTGAACTCAGAACCTCTGGAAGAACAATCAGTGCTCTTAACCCCTGACCCCATCTCTCCAGCCCCTATTTGTGTGTTTATGGTGTGTGTGTGTGTGTGTGTGTGTGTGTGTGTGTGTGTGTGTGTGTGTGTGTGTCTTGTTTAGAAAGGGTCTTACTATGTAGAACAGGCTGGCCTTAAATTCAGAGATCTGCCTGTTTCTGTCTCCTAAGTGTTGTGATTAAAGGTATGTGCCACTACATATACCTGGCTTAAAATGAAGTTTTTAAAGCAGGGAAAAAAGAAACAAAAGACACTAGACAATAGGAAGACTTTGTGTGCCCATGAACTAGTAGACTTAATGTTGTGAAAATGGCTTTATTATTGAAGATGATCCACAAATCTAGTACAATAGCCACCAAAATCCCAATGGCATTCTTCACAGACTAGCAAAAGAAATCCTAAAATTCATATGGAAACATAAAAAACCCCTAAGACTGGCAAAACAATCATTAGTAGAAAGAGTAATGCTAGAAGTTTAATTCCAAGTATCAAATTATATTGTAGAGCCATATAATAAAATCAGCAAAGTACTGGCACAAAAACAAACATGTAGATCAATAGGATAGACTCAGGTACCTAGAATGAATTTAAATGTCTGTAGCTACCTAATTTACTACAAAGATGTAAAAAAAAAAAAAATCCCTTGGAGAAAACTAAATCCTCTTTAACAAATAATGCTGGGGAAACTGGATTTCTATATATAGCAGAACAAGACAAAAACCCTGCCTCTGGTACTATACAATAATTAATTTGAAATGAGTCAAAGGCCTGAATATTGAGACTGATATAGGAAAACACAGGTAAAACAATTGAAGATAGACAGTGGCACATGCAAGGGTTTTCTAGAAGAATGTCACCAACACAGAAAATAATCACAAAAATTGATAGGGAAAAATGACATGCAATTAAAAAGCTTCCACACAGCAAGGGAAACCAGATCCAGGGTGAAGATACAGACCACAGGATGGGAAAAGCCATTTTCCAACTCCACATCGCAGGGAATATCTAGACTATATAGAGAACTCTAAAAATCAAACACCAAGAAAGCCATTCAATCAATAAGTGGACTGTTGAATAGACACTTCTCAAAAGAGGAACTACAAATTGTTAATAAATACTTGATAAAGTGTTCAACCACCTTAGCCATCAGGAAAATGCAAATTAAAACAGCATTGTAACATCTACCCTAGAAAGAAACTCCACTCCTGCCACCTAAAGACTAGGTTTCTTGAACACCTAAGGTAGAGACCCCCCCCACCCAAGCTCTGACACCACCCTTGTTGCCTGAGGATCATGTGTCTGAGCACATCTTCCTGGTAGGGATCCCCACATCTGCAGCAGCTCTACCCCCACTGCCTTAAGGACCTCAAGTCTTACATGCCCCTCCCATTACCACAGTGACTCCAACCCTAGGAACACCTGCAGAACTGAGTGAGCCTTCCAGAGACTTTTTAGGAACCTGCTGCAGTGAGAACATTCTAACTCCATGGAAGATTAGCTCCTGTGCTCCGAAGAAAGCCATAGCCCTAGCCTCAGGTAACCTGGGATGCTAGTCACACAACCACCACCCTGTGGTTCCAAGACTGAACTCAAAACACCATTCTACTGGTCCATAATGTGACAATTTGGGGTAGTAGCAGAGATCCATATATCTACTCAAAGGTAGGGCGGATATCCATACCAAAAAACACAAAACAAAACAAAACAAAACAATGAAAACAAACAAACAAAAACAAACAAAACACACCTAACTTTAGGTGCCTAGAGCCCACTGCAAAGCACAAATACCAGAAATAAAAAAGACAGTATGTTCCTCCCAAGCCAGTAATCCTATAGTTATATCCCTTTAGAAAGGCAATTTAATGATTCCAAAATATTAATTATAAGTATTTCAAGCCTGACTCAAAGAGGATATGCATAAATGCCAGAATGAAGACCACAGAAACACAGCTGACTGACATAAAGAAAAAAATTCAAGACATGAAAACACAATTTAGTAAAGAGCATTTCTGAAGACCCAGCTGAAATAAAATGTGAGATGAAAAACTAAATAAGCCAAATAAAAAGCTCCATGGAAAGTGGAAAAGAAGGTATTAGTGCTTGAAGACACAGATAGCCAAAATGATCCTGAACAATAAAAACTGAGGTGGTATTACTACCCAGATTTCAAGTTATACTACAGATCTATAGTAATGAAATCAGCATGGTACTGACATAAAAACACTCACCAATCAATGGGATAGACCAAAGACCCAAATTAAGCCTTCACTGCCACAGCCACCTGATTTTTGGCAAAGACCATCCATATACATTGTGGAAAAGACAGTATCTTCAACAAATGATGCTGATGAAACTGGATAGATACATGAAAAAGGATTAAAGTAGACCCTTATCATTCACCCTGCACAAAACTAAACTCCAAATGGTTCAAGGACTTCAACTTCACACTTCATACCCTGAAACTGCTAGTGAACAGAGAAGAAACTGTTTCAAATTATAGCCACAGGAAAGAATTTTCTGACAGGGACGCAGTAGTATAGACATTAAGACCAACAATTGACAAATGAAACCAAAAAGCTGCACAGCAAAGGACACTACCATTCGAGTAAAGAGGCAGTTTACAGAATGGGAAAACTTTTCCAGCTATGTACCTGACAGTGTTGAAACAAAAAACCCAATTAAAACTAGAACTAAATAGAGTTCTCAAAAGAAGGAAAACTAATAGTTGAGAGGCATTTTTTAAAATGTTCAATATCCTTAGCCATCAGGAAAATTCAACCTACTTTTGAGATCCCATCTTACCCACCAGTGAATTCTGAGAGATACAAGAGCAAGTGGTCTGGAAAGATACTCCAACTGGTACAATAGTGGCATGGATGTTAAGGGGATAACCAACTACTGCCTGCTTGAATTTAAGGCCTGCTCCACAAGACAGGACTTGTGGTCGTGGGTATGGGATAAACAGAACTACCAAATTTCCCAGCTATACTACTCTTACATGTGCAAGGTACTCTAAGTAAACATACCAAAGAAATATTTGCACATCCATATTTACTCGTATCTTATTCACAATATTCAGGGAATGGAACCAGCCTAGATACCCATCAACAGATGAATGTATAAAAAAATGTTCAACACACACACACAATGGAGTTTTGTCAGGATATAAAAAAAATGAAATTGTGACGTTTGCAAGAAAATGGATGGAACTGGAATCATTGTTAGGTAAAAATCAACCAAACTCAGAAACTCTTTTTTTTCTTATGTGAAGAAACGAGAGAGAGATGGGAGGAGAGGGGAGAAGAGAGGGAGAGGGAGGTGCAGGGGAGAGGAGCTATGAAGCTAAAAAGGGAACATGAGGGGGTAGAAAACTCTCAATGGAAGTGAAATAGAGGGTGTAGAATATATGGCATGAGAATAGAAGAGGCTACTGGGGGAAGGAAGGGAGCCAGTCAGAGGAGAGGGACAGAAGACAGGGGGGGAGGGAACCAATGTGAACTAAGTATGACACATTGTATATAGAAATGACATAATAAAGCCCATTACTTCTAATGCTCATGTAAAAAAAAGTTCATTATATAAATAAATCTCCCTTTATCCCAATTATCTTCTAGAAGACAAATGCTACATGATGAGTGTATCTACATGTGCAGACTGGCATATTCATATATATGTACATATAACTACTGACTGGTGTCAAGTCATATTTTGTACTTAAAGGCAAAGCATACTATTTTAAAAATTCAATACAGGACAAAGTTAAAGACAAATGGAGTTTTGTTTGCTGTAGAATCAAATGTAAAACTTGACTAGAATGACAACAAAGATGTAACAGTGAAATTGTGGCAACATGAGAACTCGAATAATTCTAAGTAAAAAAAAATTCTCTATTGACCCTCTTAATAAAAGTTAGACAATGTCTTAATCCTAAAGTTTATTCCAAACCCAACTCTAGTGAACACTCTCTCTGAGCTAGTCATATGTTAAATAAATCCATCTTATATCTGCATTTTACTCCTATTCTTAGTTGCATTAAAAAAGACCAAGATGGGATTCTGTGTAGGCCACAGAGTTCTAGAGGCCAGAAGGGCAACCACCATGCCTTCTTTATTTTTTCTACAGGTGAATATTGGGAAGTTCTGAGAGAGTTTTGGTTTAGTTTGACTGCCAATACCTACAATGAGCTCCACAAATTTCATTGTCTCATGATCTTTTACATCTAAGTTTTGTTATTTTTACATTTATATAGAAATACTTTAAAAATTCCGATAACTGATGAGCATTATGGGACATGCCTTTAACCCCTGCTTGGGAGGCAGAAGCTGATGGATCTCTGAGTTCAAGGCTGGCCTAATCCACATAGCAAGTTTCAGGCCAACCAGGGCTACATATACAGACCCTGCCTCAATTTTTTTTTATTAAATCGGACATGTGAGAAGAATCCATGCTATTTCAAACTATGTACAAACTATGCCTAACACTTACAAAGTTCAGTTGGTAGCTCTAAGATAGTCCAGTGTTCATCAATTTTCAACCTATTCTCTGCATAGAGCTTGGACACATGACTCTCTAAGGGGGAATCCCTTCTTGGCCCTCTTAAACAAACAATGACTTCATCCTATAGTTAATTTCAAATTCAAGGATGTGGCCATGGTTTCTCCCACAGCCTCCACCTTACCTCTGAAGCCCCTGGCCGCTGCACGGAGCTGTCAGAAGGCCACAGACACCCTTCCTGGAGGTGGAGGAGAAAAAAAGTGAGGGACAAGAGATAAGAAAATCATTTGTTTCATAGAATAGCAGCAGTATCCCCCCAAAAAAACTTCCAACCCAAGTATTTGAAACAAGAATCACTTTGCCCTTTGGACAATGGCTGACTTGTCCAAAGCATGGAGCAGGAAAGCACTGATATGCTGGCATGCCTCAAATCTAAGAGGAAGGTTGTAACCCAACAGAAAAAAAAAATGGAAAGCTTAGATTCTGGATGTAATGGATTTGAAGTCAAATACTGGTTCATGTAACCATGTGCTTCAAATGGCCATCTAACTGTACTCAGTCAGTGTCTATACTTGGAGAGCCCCTGGGCTAGAAAAGCTGTGAGAGGCCTCCCCAAAAGAATGCACCATCATGGCCCACCAGAACCATGATGCCACCATACCCCTCATTACCATAACCTGAAGTCCATGGCTGCCACAGAGGCATTACCCACATGCAGGTCAGTTCTCAACACCGGTAGAAATTTCCAAAGCCTGGATGACCTTCTGAAGTCTATTGAGTTTATTCTTCAGCTGGAATATTCACACATATAATTTGATAACTAGCAGCTGTCTTCTCAAGAAATGTTTGGCAAGAACCAGCAAGATAACACAGCATTTTCTGTCAAGCTTGAGGATCCGAATCTGGTCCCCAGCACACAAATGGTAGCAAGAGAGAGATGACACCTAGACATTATTCTCTGACCTCCACACATGCACCAGGGCACATAAACAAACCTGCATACATACTATACACACAGAAAAACATACAGAACTGGAAAAAATTGTTTTTTGAAACAGGGTTTCTCTGTGTAACAGCCCTGGCTGTCCTAGAACTCGCTTTGTAGACCAGGCTGGCCTCCAACTCACAGCAATCCACCTGCCTCTGTCTACTGAGTGCTGGGATTAAAACATGTGCCACCACTGTCCGACTCACAAATGAAAATTTTAAAAATGGTTTGGCTAGACTACCAAGGTGACAAGCGAATAACTACATTATTGGGGCAGCCATTCCCCCCACAATAAACTTGTTTACATCACTCCACAGTGACATGCCTTTTGAGTTCAGATCGTTAGCTATTTGTAAAGATCTCCTGGGCCATTAGCATCGTTAGTGTCACAGTAAGATCTGCTGAACAAGGAGACATCTGCACTTTTAGACTTCTGGGAATATGTATATTTGACCTCTGGGGATACCCGATCTTCCCCAAACTGCAAAGTCCACAGTGAAACACCCAGGCCCCCAGGTGCAAGCCCACACTGTGGCCAGCATTATAATAGAAATACTCACTTTGTTGCTAAACACATTGTTTTATACAACCCATTCCTAAGATACTCAACAGGACATCATGGACTCAGTAGCAAAAATATCAGCTGCCCCAGCTGTTCAGAGGAAGTGTAGGCATAAGGGTCTGGACGATAAAATTATGCAATGAACCATTACAGCCTGTGCCTGGCAACGGGTGAAGGACCAAACTTATATCAAATGGCATGACTGATCCCTTCCCAAGTACATCAGAGTTGTAGCATTACCTCTCAAACTCCTGCTTGCTGACCATCTGGTGACTAGTACCAGACTCCAGAAAGCAAGTCTACTGGTATTTCTGAGATTCTCTCACTATCCTGCCATCAGGCACTATCACCACTCTTCTCTCCCACGGCACCATCAAGAACCCAGGAGTGAGGGGATCACATTGTCTCAATGGCAATGATTATTCCTAGTGGCTCCATTTCCCTCAAAATGGAAAGATCGAGCAAAAGTGCTTGCAGGGGCTCCCAGCAGCCTCTCGGACATCCCACTTTCCTTGGCTTGTCACACCTTCCAGGTGCTCCTGGAAATGCTGCACTGGGATTACTTAGTGTAGTCACTCCCTGGGGCCACCACTCTGTGCACCTCCGCAGGTGCCTAGTCACATTCAGATAGAAGGCTGATTCCTCAGAATCTTGTCTAGACTTCTCCTCTGTTCACCCTGCCTTACCCTCTGCAAACAAGTCCCCCTTTATATCTGGAGATATGGCCTGTCTAACACGGAGAACACCATGGTGTCTCCCCATTTAGGCATTCCTGCCTGCACTCATATTAACACATTAGCTATTGATGGTCCCAAGGGATATCATAGAAGTTGTTGGGTGAATTTTTTAAAAAAAATTCAGCAAAAAAGCATCACTGGTTTGTAGGTATCTGTGGACAGTAATGACTTTCTAAAAATATTAAGATGTCAATATTTTATTCATGTATATAGGATGTCTTTCCATTTTGTGTCTTCAAGTTTTTGGCAGTATTTTATGGTTTCTGATGAGTAAGTCTTTAGTCTTTTCATTTAACTTTACTTTGAACTATTTTTAAGTCTATTGTAAATGGAAATGTTACTTTTAAGAAATGCAGCTGATTTCTGAGCAGTGATTTTGTAGCTTGCTACTTTGCTGGCTCTTGTTTATTATAACACTTTTCTCTTTGTTTTGTTAGGCTCCTAAGATCTTGCCACCTGCTAACAGGTAATCTTCCTTCATCCTTTCCCACTGGGAACCTGTGCCAACTAGTACTGTCAGCTTGACACAAGCTAGAGTCTTCTGAGAGGATGGAACCTCAAGTGAGAAACCGTCTCCATAAGATCAGGCTGTAGGCAAGCCTAAAAGGCATTTCACAATTAGTGATTGATGTGAGCAGGTACAGCCCATTGTGGGTGGGGCCAACTCCAGATGCTATGAAAAAGCAGGTTGAGCAAACCATGAGGAAGAAGCCAGAAAACAGCTTCCTCCGGGGCCTCTGCATCATCTCCTGCCTCCAGGTTCCTACCTTGCTTGAGTGCCTGCACTGACTTCCTAATCACGTGTGTTCGTCCCTATCTCTTCATTCTGTTAATGAGGTGAATAATGTTGACTTATTTTTATATTCTGAGCCAGCCATACATTCCAGAAATATATCTCCTTTGGCCATTGTTTATCATTCTTTTGAAATAATGCTGAAATCAAGTTTCTGTCATTTTATTAAAGACTTTTATGTCAATATCCATAAAGGATACTGGGTTGTGGCTTTTCCATCTTCTTTGTCCTTGGTGCTGGGAATCCTGGCCTCTTAAAATGAGTCAAGAGACTTCCCCATCTTAGTTCTTGGGAAAGATTTGAGGAGAAGTATCAACTCATTCTGTAGGCTCCACATTTCAGCCAGCTGAACTTCCATGGTTAGGGAGGTATCTTAAGAGTTTCTTGGGAGAAAAAGGGTTATTTCAGCTTACAGTTCCACATCACAGTCTATCACTGAGGGAAGGGAAGGCACACAGTCAGGGCAGGAGCCCAGAGGCAGCAACTTGATCCGGAGGACATGGAGAAGTGCTTCTTATTGGCTTGCCCATCGTGTCTCACTCAGCCTGCTTTCTTGTACATCCAGCACCACCAGTCAGGGGCGGCACTGCTCACAGCGAGCTGGGCTCCCCCAAATCAATCATTAGTCAAGGAAATGCACCACAGGCTTGCCCGAAGGTCAGTCTGATTGGGGCCATTTTCTCAATTGAGGTACGCTCTTCCCAAATGACTCCAGCATGTGTCAAATTGACATAAAATTAGCCACCACAGAAGTGTATTAGTTACTCTTCTCGGGTAAAGCAAATTATGGGAGGAAAAAGGTATTTTTGTCTCATAGTGTAAGGGGAAGCATCTACCATAGCAGGGCTGCTATGACAACAGGATCAGTCCATGCCTATAGTAGTGGGAGCTGGCTCATACCTAGGAAACTCAGAGAAGGGCCAGAAGCAGGTCTAGGCTACTAACATTCAAGAAAAACCTAGTAATCCACTTCTTCCATCTAGATCTCACCTATTCTGGAACAATGCCACCAGATAGGAACCAAGTACTCAAATACATTAGGCAAATATAATAGGATGTTATTTTACTCATCTGTTCAAACCCCTCACTAGTTAAAGGCATGTTCAGATTTCTGTTTCTTCTCAAGTCACTTTTAGTAAGGTGTTTTTAACCATTTGTCTTTATCTAGATTGTCTAATTTGTTAATATATGGTTATCCATCATCCCTTGCAATCCCCTTCATTTCTATGTATCTTGAATAATGTTTTGAATCAAGAGAAGACAGTCTGTAATTATGACTTGCTGACAAATGTGGGCCAGAGTCTGCTGCTTGTGTCCATGTGGACTGTGATCACCTGTGAGGATGTCCTCATAGCTTGGACTTCCTTGCACCTTTGCTTTCAGCTAAACTCTCCAAGCAGTGAGCCCACTGCTTAGCATACTGGCTTCATCTCCAGACTTCTGTCAGTGACCTGTGTACTCCTGTGGCTTCAAATCATTGTACATCTATTTTTCTATTTTCTCCATGGGGATAATTTCAAAATAGAGGTAGAAGTGGTTTTTCAGATATTCAGCAACATCCTGACTTTCTTTCTACCATCCATATACAAACATACTATCTTTTCCACACTAGGTGGCAGTAACAGCTTAGAAATAAAGTCAGTGCCACTGTGCGGCCACACAGCCACTGGCAGCCACACATCCCCCTTTATTCCTCCCTGGCCATCTTTCATCAGACTCCTAACTCTACTCAATCTAGGGCACATCCCTTAAGAGACAGACAAATCTTCCAGGAAGATCTGCTGGGAAGGAGAGAATAGGAATCCTGTCCATTTGTAGAATAATGCAGTGTATTGAGAAAAGAAGCCCCCAGGTACTTCCCTGAGCAGGGAGAGGCAGGGGTGGCATATGTGTGTGTGTGTGTGTGTCTGTGTCTGTGTGTGTGTCTGTCTGTCTGTCTGTGTCTGTCTGTGTGTATGTGTCTGTGTGAGTGTGTGTGTGTGTGTGTGTGTCTGTGTGTGTGTGTGTGTCTGTGTGTCTGTATGTGTGTCTGTGTTTGTGTGTATGTATGTGTGTAGTGAACATGCTCAAATAAAAGCCAGCCACAACTAAGATAGCTCAGAGGACAGGAAGACTTTGCAGTCTTGGCTGGCACCATCCTGCTACCAGATCAGTCCTTTCTCTGCTCACAAGGAATGCTTTACTCATGGCAGAGAGTTGGCAAGGGTTTAATGTCTAGCCAGAAACCAGCCCTGGAGTGGAAGCTCTCCAGTAAAGGCCACCCAGAATTTCAGAATAATTCAGAAAACTTTGAAACCTTTGCTATAAACATACCAAGGAAAAAATACCATTTGATTAATATGAATGCCTTATAAACTTAAAAGGTTACTAAAATTTGGTTTATTCAATGTTTGGGGCCTGAAGTGGCTCAGTGTGTAAATAGGTTTGCTGTGCAAGTCTGAGGGCCTGAATTCGACCCCTGAAACACACAGTGGAAGGAGAGAACCCATCCTGAGAATTGTCCTCTGACTTCCACGCATGTGCTGTGGCATATGACCCTGCCTATAATAAAAAGTAAAACTTTAAATATTCATAAGTTATTTTTAACATGTTATTTTTACATATTTTTGCACCAATACAAACCATTCTCAAATAGAATTGAAGGATGATCAGATTTACCATCATCTCTTGTTACATAAAAAGATTTTTAATTTTTAAAAGACAGGGTCTTGGTGTAGAACGTGGGATGGTCTAGAATTCACCATGTACACATCAGGGTAGGTTTGGTTTCAGATTTCTTTTTTACTTTTATTTATGAGTCTGTGTGCTGGGGGAGGTGTAGGCCCTGTGCATGCAGGTAAGCAGGTGCCTGAGAAGGGCATCAGATCTCCAGAAGGTAGAGTTACAGGCAGCTTTGAGGCATTCAACATGAGTGCTGGCAACAGAACTCAGGTCCTGGAAGAGCACCAGGTAACCACTGAGCCATCTCTCCAGCATCTCATCATGGGAGTTCTTGAAAGGTTCAGGCATTATGTTGGCCTGCCCCTGCTACCTGGTGGAACAGGCAGGTGCAGAGGACCCCTTTAAAAGACAGATCCCTGCCCATTCACGTTCTCTCTACACTTCTCTCTCTACACCCTCTCTCTACTCCCTACATTCTCCTTTATTCTTTTGCTCTCTCTGCCTCTCTATGGTGACCGGCCATGACGATCAGCCATTAGCTATGTTCTTCTTTTCTCTTAGTCTCCCTACTCTGCTGGGCCTAAAATAATATGTCTCTTAATCTTATGTCTCATCCGCCTCTTGTCTTCTTTACTTCTAATTTAAGCAAAAATTTTAGCATTGGCACCCAACGTGGCCCCACCTTTTTAAACAATAAGTAAAGATGGTATTGAAAGGTTCAGGCATTATGCGGGCCTGTCCCTGTTACCTGGCGGAACAGGCAGTACCCTGGTCAGTCCAGGGTTCCATGGGAACTGAGTCTGCACACAGGTGCAGAGGACCCCTTTAAAACACAGACTCTGCACATTTACACTTCTCTCTCTACACTCTCTACTCTTCTCTCTGCTTCTGCTCTTCTCTTCTCTCTGCCTCTCTATGGTGACCGGCCAGGGCGATCAGCCATTAACCCTGTTCCTCTTCTCAGTGTCTTTACTCTGCCGGGCCTATAATAAATCAATTAATATGTGTAATATGTCTCTTAATCTTATGTCTCATCTGCCTCTCTTCTTCATTTCTAATTTAAACAAAACTTTAACAGTTCTAAGCATGCAGCTAAGGTGCCACTGTCTACATCGCCTCCCAGAAGCAGCATCAGTTTGTTGTGGGTCCTTTCTGATCTTGGTGTAGCTTGGTTTGTGAGTTGGCTAGCATCCATTTCCCCAGTCACATGGCTTTGCACCAACCTGCTACCCTAACTGCTACATCACTCAGTCATCCACAGAATTTCACTCTAAATGGATTTTGGATGCTACCAAAGCTCAAATCTACCCTCAGGAAGTAAATAGAAAAAAAAAAATGAAGACTTGCCATCATGAAAAAGAAAGAGTTTTCCTTGATATGAAAACCAAGGACCTGTAATCCCTGAAGGTAATTCTAAATTATGAGCTGTGGTGGTATTAAGAGGACCATGTGAGTCACGTAACTTTAAAGATGAACTTGGCTATTAAGAATGTCCATAGATGCTGCTTCAGATGGGAATTGGCTGCATTCTCTCCAGATTCTCGTTTCTTCCCACACTTGAAGTGATGGATACATTCTGATTTTGCAATAATCTGTCTTCTAGGGCTTCAGACAGATATATCAATGAGTAAAACCCTTTCAGTGACCACCTGACAGCTGAAGTTCTTCCTGCCAAGGCAGAGACACAGACAGTGTAACTGGCAACAGGAAGCCAGTGTTGAGAGTATCAGGATAAACACCGCCCCGCCCCGACTGTCTGCTCGGCACTTAGAGATGTGGTTTTCTGCATCTTATGAAATAGTGGATAATAGTGACTGGACACTACGGACAAGTCTGTCTGATTTAAGGGTGCAAGGATATCACTGACAAGAAAGCCCGCCCATGACATCATCTTCCATCCCATCAACTCTGCCAGACAATCCTCTGCCACACTTATTTTTAGTCCAGAGTGTCAGAAACAGGACTGTGACGATGGCATCATTTAGCAAAGACCCTACTGAGAATAGTTTTTCCATCATTTTACAAATACTTTTCTAAACACAGTTTTAGTAGGTAGACATTAAAAGATCTAGGCACTCTTTAGTTACTTGGGAAGAAAACAAATGTAATAGCCAGCCCACCAACTCCCTACTCCCTTCCCTGGATCAGAGCATGGTCTGTAGTCTCCAATATCCCTATGGGTATGGAGCCCATCTCAAAGCCTTTGCCTGGAAAGGGATGTTGAAGGCACAAGCAAGGCTGAGAAAGGCACCTGCCACGTTTAGCATGTCCTGGGAGGTACAGCCACCAGTGACTGCTGAGCCCCAGTGTTTTCAGAAGGATCCAGGCTTGTTATCTGCTGCCCAGAACTGCTGTCCTCCAGCCACCTTTACTTCTAAGGCCTCTGCTAGTACTGTAGACAGCTAGGGCTGTAGACAGCTAGGGAACCCACAGTCAAGTCTTTGTTCTCAGTCACAGGCTTTAGCCACAGGAGGGGAAAGGCCCTGTCCCAGGGAGATGACTAAATGGCCTGCCAGGCCAGTCACAGGACATGCCACTCTTTGTTCTCTCTGACACACACTTCACTCCTCAATGGGCACAAGTCGTCTTTACTTTTACAGTGGCATTTTCCCCTGTTTGTTTGCTGTTGTGTTTTATTTTCTGGAAACCAGAACCCTCCTAATTTTATTTTGTTTTCTCCCTGTGCTTTGAGTCCCAAGTGCTAAACAATGTTTTCTTTAAAAATAACTCCCATGCCAGTTGTGGTGACTCACGCCTGAGTCCAATACTTGGGAGGTTGAGGCAGGGGTTGTGAGTTCAAGACCAGGCTGGATTACAGAGTAGATCCTGTAAATAAATGAGAGGTGAGGGCCTGGAGAGTTGACTCAGTAATTCAGAGCACTTGATGCTCTTGCAGAGGAACAGGGTTCAGTTTCCAGCACCCACATGATGGTTCACAACCATCCATGACTCCAGTTCCAAGGAACCTGACACACTCTCTTCTGACCTCCATTGGCACCAGACATGCACAGGCATACATAACATGCAGGCAAATACTCATACACAGAAGTAAAAATAAATCTTTTAAAATACTTTAAACCCTTCCCACCACCTACCAAAAGCTGCAAACCAGTAGGTAACAATGGCATTGAATTGGGGCTGAGGATCCCAAACGAAAAATAGGATTACAACCACAAGTGTACATTGGCCCATCTCCTGGCACTTCTGCTCTGTGGCCCAATATGCTAGAGAAGATGTAAGTTCCAAAATTGGGAGGATATCCCCCAATTCTTAGCAGTCAGGTCAACTTTTGTCAGAGGGGCAAGTGACAGGCACTGGTCATGTTCCAGGTCACATCAATAATTTCTTCAGAGTATAGACAGGCACTCTGGGTCTGAGGAGCCCAAACAACCACAGAGGCCTGTTTTTCTTTCCCAACATCCAGGGGGACAAATGAGATGGCCTTGAGTCTCCCGTGGACTGGTAGACAAATGCTTGTCTTTCCCAAGTGGCTGGTGCAGAGTCTCTGTGGGCAGCCCAGACACCTGGCTCTGCACAACTGATGAGTCCCTGTAGCAGCTGGTAATGAAGAAATGCCTGCCGTGACTCTTCATTAACTTTTAAATTGAAACGTCTGCTTTTACAAGTCAAAAGTGACTCAGTGTCTACTACCTCACGCAATTCACACTGAGGAAAACTCTTTCCCTTTCAGTCCTGCTCAGGGACCAGCCACCTCTGCATGCCCACTGGCCACAAACCCTGGGCTGTCCAGATGGGATCGGCAGGACCCACCTGGCTGGGGTGCTACTGTCAGAAAGGACTTCTCAGACCTCTCCAGTAGGAAAAGCCTAGATCAGTGGTTCCCAACTTGCGGGTCTCTACCCCTTTCGGGGGTTGTATATCAGACATCCTGCATATCAGATATTTACATTACGATTCATAATGGTAGCAAAATTACAGTTATGAAATAGCAATAATAATAATTTTATGGTTGGGGGTCACCACAACATGAGGAACTGTATTAAAAGGTTGCAGTATTAGGGAGGCTAAGAACCACTGGCCTAAGCCTTTCTGGCAAATATCCATTAGAGTTGGGTCTAGAACACCTAGGCCCTTTTATTATTTTTCCATTATTTGGTAATTTAAGATAAAGGAAAGAATTCTAGATGATCTCAAAGCTCTAAGCCATGGAAACAAGGCACTGATAAACAAGTAGAGAGTGCCTCAAGAAAACAAAAGGATTTATGTCACAAATACATCTCCTTCTGCTGGTCATCATATGAGCTTCTACTTTTCCTTTAATGTAGGCCTGAGGTACTCTTTTTTCATTTTTGTTCAGTGACTTTCACTGGTCAGTCCTGGCACACATATTTCAGAGGGATCCCTGGGTGACATGCCTCAGGTACACAGAGCCCTCTCACACTTCAAACCTGCATTTCCTAATCAAAGAATGACGGGGTAGGGGGTTGTTACTGGCAATGTGAGAAAGGATAGCAGCGGAGGTAGGGGCAGAGCAGCATACTCTGCAAAGTTCCTCAAGACTGTACTGGCTAGAGGAAGAACTCGCAGTCAAAGAGCAGCTGGGATACAAGTGTCTTTTCATAGGACTGACCCAATCCCCAAGGCCAGCCAAGCTTTTGAGATCCTGTTCTATGAATGTTCTTGTATGATTTCTACTGCTGGGATAAAAAGCACTCTGACCCAAAGGAAGTAGAGGAAGGAAAGGAGTTATTTGCCTTACGCTTCCAAGACACGAGCTGAGCTGTCACTGAGAGAAGCAAAATAGGGCAGGAGCTCAGGCAGGAGCTCAAGTAGGAGCTCAAAGCTTGGAGAAATGCTGTTGCTCACTCACTCACTCACTCTCACACTCAGTGTTCTCATACAACCCAGGACCACCTTCCTAGGAATGGTACCACCCACCATGGGCTGGGCCCTCCTGCATCAATAATCAAGACAGTACCCCCCACTCCAGGACAAATTTTATCAACTCCTCAGTCCAGGCTTTCCCCTCAGATGACTGACTCTAGGCTGTCAAACTGACTCTAACTAGGGCAAATTACTTCATTCTGGCTTTTTCTTTTGATCAAAGCAAGATGCCCTCTAAAGCTCTCTTTCAAACAGTTTAAGATTAACACAACATCACAACCACACTAAAGACTTCACATGGATCAGTAATAAGCAGACAAAAGACCCCAAACATTAAAAATCACTGAAACACTCAGGCTCAGCACAGGGAGAGGTTCCCCACTGAAAGATTGGCAGGAACCTTCTGCACCTACATGCTGCCAAGTAGCAAAGTGTCTAAGGCACTTGCCCACACTGCTAGGGGAGGTGAGCCTGGGACTTGGGTGCTAGTTAAACAAAAGCACTTCGGAACATAGGAACAGGGCTTGGATAACAGATATGAGACCACTTAACAGAGGTACAGTGGACATACACATTCATCCTCGCTTTTCACTCTGCCCCAAGTTCTACAAATTAACATCCCTTCCAGGGGCAACCTGGCTAGCCAAGGCATGTAAACTAGAGCAAGGTATCCTCTCTTCCACTGCCTGACTTTCCAGCTCCTGCTAGTTCTTTTCGGGAAGATGGTAAACACAGATTAGCATCTTGAGAGGCCAAGGGAGACAACCTGGAAAATCAACTAGAAGCTGTAGAGACTGGGCCAGTCACTTGAAGTAGAGGAGACAATGGGTTCTCATGCCTAGTTCATAAACACAAGGGGATGGCGAGACCTAAGTATTCTCAATAGGATCAAAAGGGTGGTAACTGAACCTTGACCTCAGTTGGGTAGGATGAGAGATGGCTTTTCTTTCCTGGTCACTTTCCTCTCCTGGCTAAGATAGGATCCAGCCAATGGGTGGGATGAACAGAGGCAGGTAGAAATGGCTAGGACAAATGTCTACCATGCAGAGTCTCAGAACAGCTATGTCTCCTATGATATAAGGAAATGTGTCCTTCTCTTTGTGGACACATCAAAGCAGCCAGGGGAACTATGCTTGTGACGCCGCCGGTGGCCTTCCTTATCAACAGTGTGCTTAGGCAGGTGCCACTGAGCACTAAGGGGACAGTTTCTCTGGGGTCCCCTGTGCACTGTGGGGTGATCAGACTATCTCTGAAGCACTGCATCCTTAACTGTACCACCATCCCAGCCTCTATAGAGTATCCCCTAGCTGAGAGTCAAACATAGAAGGGAATGAAGCCATTTCCAGCCCTTGTAAGGGAGCAATACTCCATGGAAGGAGCTAGGGAGGAGTAGAAAGGACAGAAACTCAGGTGTGTGCAGGAGAGAGGGAAGGAAGGTTTGCCTCTTCTTCCTCCACTCTCTCCCTGTTTCTAGAACCATAAGCTATATGCTAATAGTCCTACTCAGGAATTCAAGCACCCTGGGTCTCAGTGTTGAAAAACACCTTGAATTTTATGAAGCATACACTAGAGCCCATTCCTAAAATGGGCAATGTCTACAGTTGGGATTAACAGAGAAAGAATACATAAGCCCTGGGTAGGGATGACACTCAGCTCTGGGTAACTCAGAGAAGAATGTGAAAAAGAGCTACAGAGTAGCTTGGGAGTGAAAGACCACACTGTTCTCATGCCCACTTCATAAACACGTGTGTGTGGAAGGCATGCCTCTCTACAGGCTTCAGCTCTGCAGCTGCACTCAGATCTCCACACACAGCTTTCAAACATCTACTAACAGAACTAACCTCAGCAGATAAAATTCATGAGCCACTGATGGTCTTTGTTGCTACTCAACATGCATCCTGGCAGAACTGCTCAAAGTCACCTTCTCAACTTCTAGAAAGGAAAGTCCTGCCAGTCAGCTTGCCAACACTTCCTGGCCTGTGGCCTGCATGCTTCCATAGAGGCCAGTTCAGGGTAGACCACCACGTAAAGTAGAAGCATCTTCCCAAGTAAAACCACATGAGACCTTTGCCTCTTTACCCTCTCAGGTGGTCTTCCTGTTATGCCTCTTGGCTGGTAAATGCATGACCGTGATACATATGGCTAGGACTTAAGACCTAAGAGCAGTGTTGCATGGCAAAAGAGCACAAGGCTGGTCTACACTGTGGAGACATGGACACTTGGAAGCTGATGATACCCTCAGCCTAGGCAAGTCCAAGAAGATGACGAAGGGAGATGCCTGGGCAAGGGACTAGAAAGACGGGAAAGGCAAATGGGTAAATTTTAGAAGAAGAAACTTAGGGAGTAGAGCTTACACCCAGGACCAAGTGACCCTGGCAATCAGTGCAACCTGAGCGTTGATGCCTATTGCTAATAGCAATATGACAGAATTATACTACATCTGCTAAGGAGTGGCTGGCATCTGTAGCCCTCATTTCAAGGCAAACCAAAGCCCCCACATGGCTCTAAAATGGCTGCTATAACAAGATTTTCCTAGCCTCTTTAAACTCAGGACTTTGGAAGAATTTGTTCTCCCTTTCAAAATCTGAGCTGTCTTTGTACAATGACCCATCATAATGTCAGGGGTGGATGGTGTGGATACCAGGTGACATGCCACAGAAAGCCATTGTGCTATATAAAGAAATCAACCAAGCAGACCCAGAGGAGCTGGTGGGCAAAACTGGGGACTAGTAGAGACCGACAAAGGCAGGAAGTCAAAAGGAAGAGGAACTGCTAGGCCAAATAGTGTCTACCATCACTGCCCCAGCCTGTGAACTTCAGGTGGGAGGTGAACACAGCATTCAGAAGCACATACTTTTCCAGCCTTCTCTTGCTCTGACCTTTTCACACAAGGACCACAAGCCATTGGGCTCTCCCTGATTCCAACTCTGTGGTTCCAATGAAGCAAGACCCTGTACTGTTGAGAGGATCCCCATGCACAGCTGCCACTCCACACTACCCATGACAATGGTTACATCCCAAACCCACAACAACCTCTCCTAAGTCAGACACCCCTCCTTAGGCAGTGGCCAGGCATCTCTGGCCCCAATAAACAACAGTCCACAATAAAGTATGTCTCTCCTGCTACTAAGAAAAGAATGAAAGACAAATACTAGATGCTCCTATATCTTATACTGGCATTAAGAATTTAAACTCACTTGAATGCACTATTTCCAAGTCTCTTGCTAAAAGTCATCAAAATTACAGATTATAAAACAAGCTGACTAGACACACGGGGGATGGCCTAGGCCCTGCCCCAAATGATGTGACAGACTGATGATTCCTCCATAGAAGGCCTCACCTTCCCTGGGGAGCAGAAGGGGGATAGCATGGGGGGTCGGTGAGGGGTATTGGGGTCAGTGGGGGGGCATGGAAGGATGGGAGGGAGAGGGAACTGAGATTAATATGTAAAATAAGATTGTTTCTAATTTAAATAAAAAAGAATTAAAAAAATAAAACAGGCTGAGAACACGCCCAGCATCCCCTAGCCTCCCAAGTTTGGTTATGGGTCAGCTTAGCCATACATCATACTGTTTTACTAAGGGAGGGAAGACATTTGGGGCAAAAAATAGAAACTAAAAGAGCTCAAATGACGGCTTATAGCATCCTACACCTCTAGTTCACTTCATCCCATCTATCTAAAAAGGCACACATTGCTTGCCATTTCACTGTCTCCTTCAGCTGACTCACATCCAAGAACTTCAGACACATTTGGTGATGTATGGGGACATTACAAACCCCTAGACCAACTTCAGGACTAAATCCAAGCAAAAAATCTGTATATAACCTAGTGCTGTATGGATGAAGTCACACACAAGAAAGACAGCATGAGTGTGAGGGGCCACAGCTAGCAAAACTAATTAGGGCTAATAGCCAATACAAAAAGAGACTTTTACAGATGGAGGACCTAGGCAAGCTTTTGAAGGGATTTATGCCGCTTTGCTGACTGGGTGTTGGCTATGAGAATCCACTAAGCTCTATGCATACAATGTACACACTTTTCCATGTTAACTATCAACCCAAAGTCCCTGACACCTCTGCACTGTTGTGAGCTGACAGGCGGGCTCCCGGGCTTTCTAGCCTTTGCCATCCCCTTGTCTGGGTTTGCAACGCCAGAATGGGACCCAGGCTCACACTTACCGGCTGCAGCCCGTCCTCTTGTCTCCGGCTCTGGTTGGGACGATTGATGAAGGAACGTGTGGAGACTTTGTAGTGGTTCAGTAGGCATACAACAACCACTACCATCACTGTGACCACCACAACAATGATGAGGACCTGTGCGAACTCCAACTCCGCTGCAAGGAAGAAGAAAGATGGTGAACGATGGCCCCAGCACCTGCATTCTTTCCTGGCTCTACAGTTCCTACAGCTGCAGGCAGTCACGACCTCTCAGATTCAGCCACCATAGGGGATGCAGAAACTATGACTACATTTTGGGGAAGAAGAAAATGCAGTCATAAAGCTGATGTGTGGCTGGGCCAGGGGTGACACCCGAGCTACGCCTGCAGATGCTGTGGTTCAGTCACTTGCAGGGCTTTGGTATTATAACTTTTTGAACAGATGGAAATTCTGCGAGGGCCCTATCCCATAGATCTCTGCTGCTCAGCTTGGTGATATTCTAAGACCTGATCTTCAAACTTAAAGCCTTACGAAAATCTTTTGCTGGCCCTACCAGACCTCCAGGGTTTGGTCTACAACTTTCCTCACTGACACAATGGAGTTCAAGGTCAGCCCAATGAGCTCACCACAGACAGCTGCGAAATGGGCACCTGTGCACACTGGGCCAACCTCAGGACAGCTCAGACGGTCTCAACTCCCTTCCTGTCAGGCAACACCCACCATCTATCTCTCTACTCCAGGAGAGTTGAGGAAGTCTCTCCGAACTGAGGCTGCATCTATATACCGGCTCAAGAAAATGAATCCATCTCCCTGGCAGAGTAAAATTTCTCAGAGCTCAGCACAGGAGTGTGCATTAAAGGGAACATAAATATTAAGAGACCAACTTCAAGTTTCTGGTCCTGGGAGGATTTGCCTTTGTAAGTGACTTAGAAAACATATCGTCTGAGTGGTAAGGTTAAGGTAGGTCTCTAGCACTAACATTACAAATGACTTCCCTCAGTCATTACTATGACACACACACACACACACACACACACACACACACACACACACACACACACACACACACGTCTGGAGTCCTGCCTCTCCCCGGTTCAGCATTTCTGACCCGATATCCAGCTGAGTGTACATCCAGCGATTTTCATGAAGCTATGAACACAAGTCTGTTGTGGCTTACACTGCATTTTCAGTGTCTAGCACATGGTGGTACCTGGCAGGTAGTTAAGTGGCTTCAACAGGAACATACCCAGGCCCTGAGAAGGTGCTCAAACACACAGCTCCAAGCAGGACTTCCCTGAGGAGAGCAAGTGCTGGTAAGACATGCCTACGCAGGCTGAAGAGGACAATGAGAATAACTGCAGGCCTACGCAGGCTGCAGAGAACGCCCTGTGTGATCAACTTCTTATTCTTCAGAGAAATAACAGAATCCTCACAAACTGCCCTCCAGGTTCCATTGTTCCCTAGCATTTACTAGAGTTCAGACATGGAGGGAAAAGGAAACAAGGACAACAGTAAGACAGCACATGGACCTTTGGTTAAGCCTTCACTTGATGGCTCTTCCTAAATTAACCTTTCCTCATGTGGAAGGCTGTGGAGATGCAGCGAAGAACATCAAGTCATATGTTCATAATCCTACAGGCCTTTCTGTATAGGAGAATTTCATCTGAAGAGGATTTTATTACAGAAAATTTAAAAATTAAACACTATGGAAGGGAACAGTCAAATTCTGCTGAGGCCCCACAGCCCCTCCTGCTTGTAACCACCCCATGCCTTTCTGGTGAGACATTGAATCACTGGTGTGTATGCCTACTAAACAAATACCTTCTCCTCCATTTAATTATGACCAAAACATTGTGGGGGGCAAGGAGAGGGAAGGAGGGAAAAAGAATGGAGAGAGAGAGAGAGAGAGAGAGAGAGAGAGAGAGAGAGAAAGAGAGAGAGAAAGAGAGAGAGAATATGTGTGTAAATATATAGGTGCTGGCGTAAATGTATCAGTAGACTATGAAGAAAGATTTCTTAAAAGTAAGATGTCATTTCCAAAGGACAACCATTGTCAGCTGGTGTCGTTTAAAAGACACTTTATGAAAGGCTACCCTAAGGTGTCTCACAGAAGAGGGAATCTTATCTGCACCCTATTCTCTCATTATCACCAGAGACTTGGATGTGTGTGTGGCTATGTAACGGTGAGTACAGGTGCCCGTGGAGGTCAGGAGAGTGCACCAGATACCCCGGAGCTGGAATGACAGGTAGCTGTGAGATGAATAATGTGGGTGCCGAGGAGTGGACTTTGGTCCTCTACAAAAGCTCAGGCTTTTGATGGCCAAGCCATCCCTCCAGCCCCCTTGCCGCTTACACCAATTTAATAGGCAAAGCTGTGCATCTTGCCAGGCAAGATGACCAAACCAGAAACAAACCTGCTCATCACTGGGGAGGACAAGGCAGGCAGATGGTGAGCTGAGGCCAGCCTCCACAACTGTGGTGAGGCCCTGTATGAAACAGGCATTACAAATATGTACCTTATTTTATTATTAATTTATTTTCATTTTGTATTTTATCTTCCTGGTTGCTGGCAATTTCTGATCTTTTCCTAGAGTTATGGTAATTTATGCTTACCTTTCTTATAATTAATTCACATAAGTCTAATTGTAGTTTTCTTAATAACTTCTTAGGTATTTATGAGAAATAGTTACATATTGTGGCTACAAGCTTTTGTTCCATGTGTTGCAAATATTTTCCCCTGACCTCTCCTTTCTGTAAAATCTTCTGTGAGTTTCTCTACAGGGGCTATTTCTCACAGCATAAATGATTCTCTCATGTCTTTCTTTGTGGCTAATATACCAAAGGCATTTTTTTCTCTAAGAACTTTCACTTTGTTCTTTCATATTTAGATCTTTATTTGTGTTATATTTTATATTTTACGTTCAAGACAGCACAGGGCAATCTGAATCAAATGACCTAATGCATTACCTAAAAATCCAAGCAAGGGTGAGAAAGATCCCCATTGCATAAACAGTGCATAGCATGTCTCCCTTTAAAAGAAAGAGTCCCCACCCTCCTCCTTTTCATGAAGAGGACTGGTTCATCTGAGTCTCCATCCCAAGCTCTCCTGGAAACCTGACATATATACTCACTGGAATGCCCTGCCCTTGCCCAGCTGTCTGCAGCTACACAACTTCCCTGAGGTTTCAAGCATAAGTGTAGAGACCTAGCAAGGACATTGATGGCACAAATGCTTACCGGCAACATTAGGGATCCACAGGTCCAGACTATCAGGAAGCTGAGACATGTGGCGGGGTGAGGTAACAGGTTTACTTAAGGGCTTTGGAAGCATGAAGAGGGTCCCTGGGGGTGGGGCATTGGCCAAGGAAATCGGCCTTACAGTAATACCCAGTGGCACCCTGGGGCAGCAGTAGACTGATGAGAACTGGAGCCACTCAGCCCAGGCATGAGTGGCAGCTCTTTGAGCAAACAAGAATGAAACCCAGGGTGTTTAGTCTCTGAGGCCGGAATCTTAACAAGTCATGGCTAGCAGCAGTGCACATTGCTTCTTGAAGCCCCACCCTTTGTGGCCTTCATTCACATCAGGGCCTCTAGGTGTAGTACCTAGAGGAGAGGACCACAGCCTACACAAGGCTAGGGCAGGAAAGATGGCTCAACAAAGACTGGCTATCTTGAGTTTGATCCCTGGAAGAGAGAGATGATCCCTCCCCAGAAAAGTTGTCTTCTGACCTCCATATGTGTGTCATGGCACACACATGCTGACATGGACACCCACATCACACATATGCATGTACATGATAACATCAAATTAAAATATTGTAAAGTCTATCTACTCTTTGAACATGGGGCAACACAGTCAATGAGGACAGATTATTTTCTCATTTAGGTTGCAAGATACAGAAAACCAAAGATGGGGAAATAAGAAGAATAAAAACATACAGCTCTAAGGGATTCTCAATGTAAAAACCAAACAGAGGGTGGTCCCCAGGGATGAGCAGATCTCAGGGTCCTGCTCTGTGGAAAGGCCCGATTGCTCAACCCTCCAGGCCCCACATGTCTGTTCTTTCATTTATTTTAATCAGGAGACTCTGCCCCAAATTTGCACAGCTTGTTTTTACATGGTGGGGGATGGAGAGAGTGCAGCAGTACAGGGATCCTGAGGGACATGTGAAAGGAAGATGTTTTCATTTTGCTTTTGAGGGGTAGGTTGGGAAAGGGGCATTAGGAAAAGAATGAATTTTGAGAGACATATTAAGATGGGAATACTTATGAAGCCCACAGGAATAACAGCATTTTAAAAGGGTAATTGGATGCTTTGGAGGTTTCCAAATTTTCATGTAACTCACTACGGATGCTGAACACAGCCCGCTGGTCAGGTTTCCTGGATTTCAATAGTTAGGGACATCAACAGCAGTAAGGCATAAAGCAGCCATGCAAGCAAAGGGTTTGAGGCTAAACTGAATATGCAAGCTTCTGTGCCTTTCATGGAACTGAAACCCAAGGTGTTATCCACAAATTTATGATAAATTTATAAAGCTTACAGGAAGGGATCACAGTGCCTTACTTTATTATTGTAAGACAATGACAATGACGACAGTGATGATGGCATCTCTACCTTTATAGAAGAAATTCTGAGCTGTATGGTGGAGAACCGCAGATCAGAACTGTGTGAAGCGGGCTGGTCCATTCCTCCGTCCAATGAGGACCTGAACTGAATCCTACTGGAGGCGTGAATGTCTGAACTATTTTTAATGAACTCTGGGGGGATGTGTTTGTACCACCCTTGGGTTCCTAATATAACGTTCACTTCTATTTGTGGGATGGCTAGTACCGTTTTCCATTCAGTCTTTCCTCATCTGCAGAATTCGGGGATTCTAAATGTTTAATCAGTTTTAAGTTCCAGATGTGTGATGTATTTCCCTTACAGAAACCCAGTCATGGAAGAACATAGTGTGGGCCCCATGAGCTCTTCCTTTTACCAGCAAAACAAACACTTTGACCACATGTGGGAAAGCTGCCATGTAAAACACTTATGTCATTGCCAGGGCCAGCCACTCCTCACAGACCTCTGAATGAGTCACCTCCCACTCTTACCAACAGAGCCCCTCTCCCTCAACCCCCTTCGTGCTAAGGTCTGGGAACACAGAAGAACATGACCAGACCCTGCCACAGAATCCCACCCTCTAGACAGCCCTCTCGCCAGCAAGCCCTTCCTGCTCCCTACCACAGCTGAGGCAGAGAGGCCAACTTTGTGACATCGAGTTGGTCTTGTTTGGCTTCTACACACTGAACTTGTGTCTGCATTTCCTTCCTGTCTCTGTCCTACTCAGCAGAAACAGGTGTAGTGATAAAATGACAGCCATGGGGGTGGGTGACTTTTTATTTATGGGTCTGTGACACTTTTAAATTGCTGCATGTTCCTATAGTCTGGCAAATTCTTTCCAAAATCCTAGAACTAAGCAGCAGTGGAAGCAGGATGGGGGCAGGAACTGGAATCTACTTAGCCTATAATAGCCTTAAGCTTGAGAACTATTAGTATAAAAATACTCTTGGAGATCTTAATGGTTGAATGAAAATTCACACTCATTAAACACCAGAGTTGAGGGCGATATTCAGCCTCTGCAAAAAAAAAAAAAAAAAAAAAAAAAAAAAAAAAAAAAAAAAAAAAAAAAAAGACTTCATAGATAAATGTTAAGGCAAAACAAAGCTTATGATTATATTAAAGTTTTTAAGTTGTGTTTTCCTTTGTAGTTAACTGGTTACTCCAATTTATTTGTTAATGAGTAGAACAACAAAAAGGAGAAAGAAAAGAAAAGAAAAGAAAAAAAAAACCAACTACACAAACAGCCAGGTCTTTGCAACTGATGGCTGTATCTTCCTTTATAAATTCTTCTCTGGACCCTTGAGAACAGGTTCCTGACCTTTACATTGCTTCCTATATCCATGCAGTCCATTCCACACTGACACTCCTTTTTAACATTTGTCCTCTGACCTTCTCTCACAAACAGAGCCCTGAGCCAGGGCATCCATAATTTCCTGATGTGTAATTGGTATGTGTTATATATAAGGTGATCAGGTCCTCCAGATTCCGCTCCCTAATTTGTTTGTACACTGTCTAGTATAGAATCATATTCTGGAAATCACTCACCAACAACTTTAATAATGCTAACATTTTATCAAAGGTTTTCATATTTTGTACCAATTACCCAGCATTCCTATTTAAAAGAAGTGCAAATTGTCACCAGAAAAGAAAGCTTGTGGTTGCTGTAAACTATCTGCTTCTATGCTCCTATTACATTCCTGTATTTACATAAGGCAGATTGCATAACAACAATATTGGAAGTGTTATCTTATGATAATATAAAGGCGCATCACCCCAACTTTGGTCCCAAACAGGTACCTCCCACAGCACTGGTAAGCCGGTAGCAGTCATTAAGAATTAGACTAAGGAATCTCTAGAATACAGACGCGGCAAATCTCTCTAGCCCAGCTAACCCTAAAGGCCAAAGCACCCATCCAATACAACTTCTCTAAATACTTCACAATCTAGACTTTCCTGATCTCTTCAGAAAAAAAAAATGACCTGACCATGTTCCAATCAAAGATGACTGATAGAATTATCTTTTAAAAAAAAGAAAAAGAAAAAGAAAACCAGCAGAGGAGTAGCAGAGTATTTACAAACCTTTAAAAAGTCCATCCTCTGCCAAGCTATAAGTAGGAACTAAAAGTACATAAGATCATAATCCCCCTTATAGGAGTCATTTCAAATCCACCCTCACTTCACCTCCACGTTATTAAAGAGGTGTCAGAAGAAATACAGCTGCACATGGCACTGTCACAGTCCCAAGTGGCGGCTTGCCTCTCACTTTCCCTAGCTCTCATCCATCACACTTAGAATCAATTTTTGTTTCCCAATATCTCCTATTACTTTGATAACCTGAAAAACTAGTCAATGATCCAACCCCATTAAAAGAAACACATTTTTTTTTCTTTCAAATGTTTTTGACAACTCAGAATGAGAAAAAGGAAAAAACACTATTAGTCAAAGGGGAATTTTAAAGGCATTTGAAGGGGGGGTAACTATATTTATATATAAAATCTCTGAGCAGAACAAGGTAATTGCAAACCAAAGAAGATAGAAAAAGCTCCCTAAGATTCCCACCTGAGAGAGCTGACAGACAGGTAAAACTAACTTTTTTTTTCCCCTCTTGAGACAGGGCCTCCTGTATCCCAGGCTGGCCTCCAACTCAGGGAACTTACTGTGTAGCTGAGGAAAACCTTAAACTTCTGATCCTCCTGCCTCCACCTCTCGATTTGATGGGATACACCACTGTTGCCAGGTTTAAGAACAGACTTCCAGGGCAGACTTAACTGGTCTGCTCAGCTCTACTCAGACCAAAGTCCAAGAGGGGAAGAAAAAAAAAAAAAAAAAAACAGCCCACAACAAGCCCCAAAGACCACTCATCGCCCACAGCTGCCCTCTGCAAATGTACCTTTTGTAAAGAACAGGTCTTTAAATTGGACCTCCTTCAGCGTGCTGTTGTTCAGCTGGTCGATGGACATAATCAAGTCCTTTGCGAGGGAGAATCCAACTGTGGCACAGCCCACCCAGTTCAAACCATCCTTCAACTTCAGGCAAGCTCCTCTCCAGGCAGCTCAGAGCTGTCAGTGATAGCCGGTGTGGGAGAGAGAGAGTGTGTGTGTGTGTGTGTGGGGGGGGGGGTTGTTCTTATGTGTCTTTCTACTCTATCAGCAGGGGCCCAGCCCAGGTGCTAGACTCAAACACTGTGGCTCCGACCACAGACTGTGACTACCAATTACCAACTGCCATCAACAGAAATCAGGAGGTCTGTGGCAGGAAGCTGGCAGTATCACAGAGAGTAAGCCCTGTCTCCAATCCCAAGAGCACTCAGCGTTGTTGACGACAACATATATCAATGGTTAGTCTGCATGTCTCTGGGTTTGGCCTCACACCCAGACAGTTCACATCCAGACATGTCACAACCCCAACATGTCACACACACAGGCAAGCAGAATGCAGCTAGACGGTTCATCTTATCCTATTACATTCAATAATTTTTTTATAACACGCAAAACACAAATCAGACTCCACAGAAAGGGGGATCTGAAAATCTCAATATAGTATTTTTGCCTTTCCTCTTTGCGGGAAGCTTTTAGAGTTAAGGAAATAGGACATGTGCTTACCGAGACAACATGGCAAGCAGGAATGCCAGCCTCGCGTATCCAGCTGCCAGCCCCCACCACATCCCTCCTTCTGGGATAGGCTACAGGCTATCTTTCTTGATCCTCCTCCCTGCAAAGTCCCTGACAGCTTACACCAGCTCTCCCAGCGCTGACAGCTGGCAATGCCTTACCACAACAAGAAGTGCTCACATTCATATTCCCTCTTATCTTGCGCTCATGGCATAGCAGCGCAAATACAGCAGAGAGAGGATCCTTTAAAAAAAAAAAAAGAACTCTCAACCTTACTATGCAGTTTTTAGTTCAAACAGTTCTGAAATTACAGAAAAACAGCCCCAGGTGATACAAAGGGGCCATTCAAACAGGAAAGCAGAGACCTATCTCAGGAGAACACATCCTCGGGTTCCTTTTGTACAAGCAGCCCCTTTCTCTAGAGGCCTAGACAGTGTTTTTCAAATGTTCATAAAAACCTCTCTCATGCATTCTGATGGCCCAAGGCAGTGTGGAGAGGCTTCATAGAAGGCTGCATGTCTGTTGCAGTTTTCAGAAGAAAAAAAATCACCTGGCAGCCACAGAGAAAAGGGCAGAGTGCCACAGTCACACTGCAAATAACCGCGACCACAGGCACTGTGCTCTGCCGAGAATAGCTTTTGTTTTTCCTTATTTAGGGTAAATAGGAATGACATGTGGGCCACAACAGTGTTGGCTGTAGGAAGAGTTGTCAAAGCAAAACTAAACTGTTGGTTACTACCAGTCAGAAATAAGGACAATCTGACGTCAGCAGTCAGTCCCTGCTGAGAGCCCAAAAATGTCACCTGGGGCATGACAGCAGGGTCCAGGCACTGAGGACATCACTCTCTTTTGTTCTAATTATTGGAAGTAGAAAAGGGACAAGAGAACCACCATGAAGACTTTTGGGAAGTTTTCCATAGTTCGAAGAACTTTGCAGAAATTCAACATGAAAATGTACATTTGGTCATATGGCCAAATCAAGGCAATGTGACTGTTCTTCAGTCATTTCTAAATGCAAAACAAGATCCCTTCCTTACTGATACTTTTCTCAGGGTTATACTGCGAAGTGAATTTGGAGGGCATGGGGGGCGGGGTTCCAGGTAGATTTACAGAGTCTCCAGCTCATGGAATGCTCTAGAAGAGCCCTGCTGCAGAAAAGAATTAGAAACTACTTCCACTTCAAGTCAGCTTCCCTGGTCTTCAGCTATTGATTGCTCCTAGAGCCTGGGATCGGTTTCTGGTCAAAGGTGGCAACTATGATGGCTCACTGTGACATCACTCTCCACAGGAAAGAGTATGATTGCCTTCTAAATCTCTTGTAATATCAGGGATTTGATCAATTTCATGGGCTCTGAAACCCCTTTCAGTTCTTTGCTACTGGACACATTTGCATTTTGAAATAGTCATGAATAACTGACTTTGAAGTTTACATTTTTAGAATATTATAAATACCACATATCTAAAAATCTGCTGGGCATAGGAGCACATGGCAGGTAGATCTCTGTGAGTTTAAGGTCACCCTGGTCTACATAGCAAGCTCCAAGCTAGCCAGGGCTACACAGCAAGACCCTGTCTCAAACAAAACAAAAACAAGCTGAAAAAGAACCAACATAGTGTTGTCAATTAATGGCTACACATGTATGTTTCCTTGACTTTCTTATCACTGGGCGTTTTGGTCACTGGAACCAATTTGAATTATGCCCTGTTTAAAAATTCTGTTTAAAAATGAAGTTCAAAGTAGGGTAATAGTGGCATGTGCCTTTATCCCAGCACTCAAGAGGCAAAGGCAGGCAGACCTCTGAGTTTGAGGCCAGCCTGGTCTACCCAGCGAGTTCCAGTACAGCCAGGGCTACACAGAGAAAACCTGTCTCAAAGGGAAAAAAAGTTAAGAACTTTTGACCTTATAGATGAAAGTTTGTTTTAAGCTTTTGAAACCACACACACCCACACACACACACACACACACACCCACGACCACAAATGCTGTCTTGTATTCCCACGGGCTAGTCATTGTAGACTGCAGGACACAGTGTCTATAGAAACCGGCTGTGTCTGCTGTGTGCACAGCACACAGCCTGGTTAATGCTGCCCAGTGTGCCCCCCCCCCGAATTTGCTGAGGGGCTGTCTGGGTTGGTTCCACAGCTGAGGCCCTTGTTTGTTGTTCTCAGTCCCTTAAACACACCTAAGGAGGCTGCTCCTGCAAGAGAGTTCAGAAGTCAAATCATACATACCATAATACAGGGGTTTAGCACAAAACAAACATCTCCTGCTGGCTACAATATATATATATATATATATATATATATATATATTAGTCTTTTTTTATTTGCTTCTTAATTTTTTAATTACTAATTTTATTTTTGAGATTACAATACAATTAGGCATTTCCCCCTTCTCTTCCCTCCCTCCAAACTCTCCCATCTATCCCTCCTCTCTTTCAAATTCATGGCCTCCTTTTTCATTAATTTTTGTTACATACTTGTATGTGTAGGCATATACATATTTATTTCCAAATACATAAATACAACTTGCTCCATCCATATAATGCTATTTGTATGTATGACTTCAGGCTGACCATTTGGATAGCCAGCTGGTGTGCTTTCCCTGGGGAAGACTAGTCCTCGCACTCTCAGCATCCCTTAGCTGCCTGTAGCTCTTGGTGTAGAGTAAAGGCCTCCTAGGCTTTCCCCCATCCACTTTAGAACATCTGTTGGTATTGCCCTTGCTCAGCTCATGTTAAGATAGTCACATTGGTGAGACTTCACGGGTGTTGTTTAACTGATAAGTGCCAATGTTTCCTTACCCTTGATTCAGAGAAAATGACAGGACACAAAGTTGAAGGGCATGGGAAAGACTAGTGTGCCGGACAAGAGGACACAGTGTGACAGTGTAAAAAATGAGAATCATATGCTCTTCTACTGTCTTAAAATGACATCTCTAAAATAAGTGCTCTGGAAGGCTTTACAAGTAAATAGTAGTTTTCTAATAAACTTAGATAAGTCTCAAAGATCTATGGGGGGCATTGAGAGAGGACTCAGAGGTTAAGAGCACTGGTTGCTCTTACAGAGGACCTGTGTTCAATTCCCAGTAAGCACATGGTAGTTCACAACCATCTATAATAAGACTTGGAGCCCTCTTCTGGAGTTCAGAGAACACGGAATGCAAAATAAACACATTTTTTTAAAAAATTGATGAGCCTTCCCTATGTACTGCAGAGGTCTGAAAAATGACACCATGTGGAGTTACCGCACAGACATTTCACAAGGGCTTGTTGGTAGCAGTGCAGACACTAACAACAGCACCAGAGCTTCCTCTAGAAGAGTCTTCAGTAAATTAATCCAGCGGACAAACACTGGCAAAGTGTTTTCAGCCCTCAGGAGGAAATACACAGGCCTTGACTATAATTCTACAGATAGATACACCGTTCTGAGGCATATTTATTAATTATTACATGGCACTGAACTTGTCACAGATTCCGTCTGTACATCACTGTGTCTTAAAGAACTGACCCTACTCAGAGGATTGTCTTTCAGCCATGATCTGCATAGAACAAACTAAAGGAGCTGGAGGCCTGGAACTTCCAAGTTCTGTGTATTTTTTTTTTTTTTAATCTTTAGACCAACCCTGAAAAGCATAGTGTCTTGTTCCCAACTGGTTGATGAGGGATCTAAGACTCAGGTGTGAATACTTAGTCCAAAATTAAATGGCTGGTAGAGGTGGGTAAGAGATGGACTAAGGATTTGGAACCTGTCACTGACCCATCATTTTGCTTGGTGAGCAGTAAATGGACAACTTTGTGAAGCTAACCAAAGGGTACCAGAGGACTGATGAGCACTTGACTTTGACTTCTTCAGCCTCACTGCCCATTTTGGACATTAAGGGATATATCAACTCACAAATCCATTTCCATGAGGCTCTTAGGACCATTTTGTGTTTCCAATGCTTGAAACCCCATTAAGAATCAATGGCTCTGACCATTATCCATTCCCATTCTATGGGGTTTTGACTATGCTGTATAATTTTGCTCTGGGATTGGTTTTTCCACATGAAAGTTATGCCTTTGAATTCCGTCTTTACAGTCTGAAATAGTGTGAGAGTTTGGTATACTCAAAAGTTCAGAAAGAAGTTTTCAAAGGAATATAAATTCTATGTTCCTAGAGACTCAAAACACAATAATAGTTTGGTATTTGTGGGTATTAGCCCACAGCATGGAAAAATTTACTGATGTATCTTTTGGGGGGTGGGTTTCGAGGCAGGGTTTCTCTGTGGCTTTGGAGGCTGTCCTGAAACTAGCTCTTGTAGACCAGGCTGGTCTCGAACTTAGAGATCCGCCTGCCTCTGCCTCCCAAGTGCTGGGACTAAAGGTGTGTGCCACCATCACCTGGCATACTAATGTATCCTTAGTGCTTAAATGCAATACAGAGATGTCTTTATATAGAATTCTAGAGCCTGCATCTGTGTTTAGCTAGCTCTATGTTGGTACAAATGTTAACAAATGTAAAGGTGTGTGCCTATGAAGCCATTGGGCCAACAAGATGAATTAAATGTTTAAATAGTTTTAAGATAACTTCTTAATATGAAGTGAGCTCCATGTACTAACAGCTATTCGAGTTTACCTTACATGTTATCTGTGCAACCACAGCATTATTTTTCTTCTAAGGAAAAAAATTTCATGTTGATGGTATTCCAGGCTTATATAACACCCAAGCCATCCCCAACTAAGGGTGATATACACCTTCAAAAACTGCAATTACTTTTCTGAATCCTGATGAAAACACCTAGCCAGCAGAGCACTTAAGAGTGCCTAAACTCAAGTGTCACTGCAATGAATGTAAGTGGTTCCAGAGCTGTTGCCTGACCTTGATAAAGGCTTGAGCTGGGTCCATTTTCTCCTCTGCAAAATAAGGCTGAGAATACTTCCCGCATATGGTGCTTGGAAGACTGAAATGCATTCACTAATGAGGGTGTGGCCAGGAATCCATAGCATCCCTTGAAGCTCATCAGAAATCCAGAATCTCGGCCTGCATTTTGACAAGGTCTTAGGCTGGGGCCCTCGAGATGGCTCAGAGGTATAGGTGCTCGCATGCAGTTCACTCCCTGGATCCTACAAAGTGGCACATAAGGAGGGCTTCTGTCTGACCTCCACACTTACACATGCACGGAGCAATGGAGTTACAGATGGCTTTGAGATACCAGACAAGAGTGCTGGGAACTGCACTGGATTGCACTGTGGTTCTCTGGAAGAGTAGCAATTGCTCTTACTTGTTGAGCTATCTCTTCAGACCTCCATGGTTTTTCATTTTATTTTTTATAACAGTTTATATTTATTATTTGAATTTTTCATACATTTACACCTTGCATTTTGTTAATATCCAGCCACCATTACACTCTTCCACCGCTTCCTGGTGCTCTCCATCCCATTGCACCCCCAACTTCATGTCTTTTAGTTGCTGTTGTTACTAACCCTCTGAGTGCTGCCCATATGCACATGAGTAAAGCATGAATAACAAAAACCCAGAGGCAGATACTGGGTTCAAGCTGAAGATCAGAGAAGCAAAGCAGTCAGCCACTAGAGAAATCTCACCTCTACCAATGCTCAGACCGAAGGGGCAGTCCACTGAACCTCAAATTGCATCTCCAGACTGCACTGCTCTGCCAGGCCTCAGAATCCTAGACTGCTCTCTGAGACTGCATTGAGCTCCTTATACACTCTGTAGTGCTGGGATTAAAGGCGTGAGCTCTGTTTCTCTTTTAAGACTGATTCACACTCATGTAGCCCTGGGTGGTCTTGAATTCACAGAGATCCATCTGCCTCTGGCTCCTGAGTCCTGGGATTAAAGTTGTGTACCACTGATGCCCAGCTTTTATAGCTAACTAGTCTGGCTGGCTTTGCATTCTGATCTCCAGTGGCTTTATTAGATCATAAACAATATATCACCATACATGGGCATGGGACCATTAGGGCTATTTACTGGGGCATGGGCAACCTTCAAGTAGCCATACCCCCACAGAAGAGTGGCTTTTCCTTCCATTAGCAGCCATCAATGGCCAATACCTCCTCCACCAAGAATGTGGTCTCAAGGACTCCTCACCCATTCATGCAGGAATTTTGTCTGATTTGGTCTTGAGCACATAACCACAGGTACTATGAGTTGATGAGTTCAACAGACATGCCATGTAGAAGCACAAAGGAGGGGCATGCACCCAAATAATATCAGTCTTGGCTAACACCAAGGCAGTACTCATAAGGGGCCAACTGATATCTCAAAACTATTTGAGCTCATGTAACTAGCCCACTTAATTCTTGTAACTACTACTGAATATACTACCAGATATTATAACCTTAAATATGAGTAAACTAATGGACAGAAAGGTGAAGTAGCTTGGCCGAAGTTACACAGCTTGTGAATGGAAATGACTCTGGCCCTACCATCTGTTACTAAACACTTGATCAGATAATTATAAATATAGAGAGACCCAGCATGACCCCTAAGCCAAACCCTGTTTCTAGAAGGGCTTTGATGTAGAAGTATCATTTAAAAGGAACTAAGAATGAAGTATTTCTCTAAGACAAGGGCTCTTGGAACGGGCAGGGGCCATTACCTCCACCATTTAGAAAAATGGTTATATACAGAAGACCCAGACCAAAAGGAACTTAGGGCAGAAAGGATTTATTTTGGCTTATGGGTCCAGACCATCGAGGTGGGGAAGGCATGGCAGCAGGAGCCTAAGTCTGACTTGGCAGTCAGGAAGCCGAGTAGTCACATTACATCCCCACATAGGAAGCAGAGAGAGAAAACAGGAAGTGGGGCCAGGCTATGATACCTCAAAGCCCGCCTCCAATGACCTACTTCTCATAAGCACTATCTCTTAAAGGTTCCAAAATCGCCCCAAGGTTGCGCCACCAACCAGGGAACAATTGTTCAAACCCTTGAGCCTACTAGGGACATTTCAAGTTCAAATCACAACAAAGGTCTCTTGATAGATACAAAAATAAAAAGTTAAAATATTGATTCAGAACCAATCTCCAGAATAAACCTCTCTTTTTCCTTGGTATTATTTATAATTTATTATATCTGCAACCCTTCCCTCCCTCTATTTCCCACCCTAAGTTTGGGCTCACTGGAACCTATCCCAATACCAAAAATAATGATGTACCTAAATGACTGTTGAAGTTCACCTATTTAGTAAAGTGGGAAGTACTGAAACCAAAGATAATTGTTAAACCACTATGATGTCAGACATCTTTAATATTTCTCCATGGCTGATGGATCAGCATGTAAAAACAGGAAAAATCTGGGTGTAAACACCAACCCCCTTCATGGCCTCATGATGATATCCAGTCATAAAAAGTAAACACAAGCCAGGGTGGCTAGCAGAGCAGGTACTCATTCTCATCTGATGCTAGGTGTGTCTCTCATGTGGCAAAGGAGGATATGGTCTTGTGTTAATTAAAAGTGACCTTAAAGTCACTATTCTCAACCACACTCACAATTAATACATAAATGAAGTGTGGCTGAGCAGAGCAGCAATAATAAACTGGCTTCAACTTTGTGAGGAAAATATAATTTGTCCAAATATACAGTATTGAGAACTGAACATAAAAAACAGGCAAATTCATGTATAGAAGACTGAAGAGCTTCACAGATCTACTCCCCAGGAAAACAAGCACAATTGGTAAAAAAAATTTAAGAAAGAAATGCTTTAAAGTCTCTGAAATTTGTCTAAGTGAGTCAGCAAATTAATAAACTCTAAAATTAATCTACTACATTTTCCTAACGATAATGGGACCCCACGGCACAAGAGCCATTCCCCTTCCCAATGTCTGCAGGATAGAGTCACTCCTGATGGCTACAGACACAAAACAATCCTGCATTGCCCTCATGCTCCTAAGTCCTGGGGGAGAAAACTTAGTACCTCCACATGAGACCAGGCATCAGTGGGCCTTTGACACAGAGGTTAAGTAACAGGTGACTATCAAGAGCTGTTCCTTCCTGCCCCTTTCTTCCTTTCCCCTCTCTTACAAAAGGTCTTCACCAAGCATAGCAGACTGAGAACATCAGAGACCCAACTGTGCCCACTCCTATTCACCAGTCAGGCAGAAGTTCCATGTTAGGAAGGGCAAGCTCAAAACAACAGAAGTTACTCTCCCTGCCGGGTGTCTACCTCAAAAGGCAGGGCACAGGACAGGGTTTAATCTGAGAGAAGTGGTCCAATAGTCCTGTCACACCACTGCAGCAGTGACTAAAAGACCTTGTTTAGAGTAGAGTCAGACCACATGAGAGAGGGCTGCACTACCTCTTCAAGAGACAATTATTTAGAAGAGATGAAGGGGCAACTTAACCATGAAGGTGATTTAAAAAAATAGAAACTTTAGTAGTGAGTGACCGAGAAGTAGCTCTAGCTCCTATGAGAAACTGCTGCCCTATAGCTGGCAAATCCATACAGAGAATAAAAAAAAAAAGAATTAAGGAAAGTTCTTCAGAGGTCAGAACACACCTCAAAGACTAGCACAAAAAATGCCTCTGCAAAAGGGACCTGAATTTAAGAGAGGCAGACTGGAAACAATTTATGCCCATGCAGAGTGAAAAACAAAGCAGTCAGCTAATTAGTGGAAATTATCAGCTGGGAATAATACCAACCGAGGCAGACAGTGTAATAGGAATATGGGGTAAAGAAATATGGGACACAGTCTTGCTAAACGACTGTGGTCTCTTGTGACTCTCTTGCCCAAGACTATGTCCTCTGGAGAGCAATGTGAGAGGTGTTAGACCACAAGGTAGAGTTGAATAAAACAGTTCATCTGAGTCATTAAGTAAATAAGAGAAAAACAGGTTCAGGAATGGGGTTGGAATGGAAAGTTATGGAATCTATCATCAAAAGGTGTCCACTGCTAGTTCTCAACAAAGTAAGTAAAATGACACTTGGCAAAGAGGCACATGCCAATAATCCCAGCATTTGGAAGGCAGAGGTAAAAGGCCCAAGAGTTTGAAATTAGCCTGGACTTCATGGTTACCAGCACAGTATTGAGTTGTCATATCCCTACATGGACTGGGGAGTGGCACCTGAGGCCCCACCCACAGCTGAGCAGTTCTTGGTAGTCACTGGCTGCTCTGTGAACTGGAGTTATTTTTCTTCTGTGGTTTAGACACTGGAGCAGTTGCCCATGGTTCAGTAGATAATCCCACAGCCACACATGCATGTGACCCTAATTAAATGCAGCATTATTAAAAATCAAAGACACCAAGCAGGAGGGGGAAGTGATGGGAAGGAGAGGGCCCTTAAGGAGAGGGGAATGGGGATGCCACATATGAAATCATTGAAGAATGCATTTCTAAAAGCAGTTTAAAGAATTTGGCCACCATTGACCTAAGGAGCAGTAGTGCTTCAATAGTGGAGATATTCCAAAAGAAAATGAATACACACATGCCTACCTCTTTTATTTTGCCACTCCCCTAAATGATTTGCTCTCTTCCTTGTTCTGCACGACTCTGGTGTTGGAATTTTTTTACTTTATTTACCTAGAGATATACTATAATGATATAAGCACACACTAACTAGTAGATCTACCCTAATATTTTTTTTTCAGGCAGCATCTCACTATGCAGTCCTGACCTCAAACTCAATGAGGTCTGCCTGTCTCTGCCTCTTGAGTAATAGTATTAAAGGTATGCACCACCACACCCAGGTCGCTCTCGAACATTTAAGGTATCTAGATTTTTGATATAAACATATCTAACCATTAGATACCTGAATATTCCATTCTGTGTGCATAGATGTGTGTGCACAAGTTCCAAAATTTCTGAGACAATCATGATCATACTGTAATTTATTTAATTAAGAGAAGAAATATAAAATATCATAGCTCAGACTCAATTCTCAGCAGGTATGCTTTACCAGGTATTGCTTCACCTTCTAAGTGGAAGAAATTAGAGCCTCGAGGAGTTTACTGAACAGTGCTTTAATTCAAACAGCTCACTCGCTGTTTGGCATTAGGTACTTATGCAGTAAGAAATATGCCTGAGCTTTTTCTTTAAGAAGTTGGAGAGACCAATTTGGTTTTTTTAGATTAATTAATTATTTATTATTTATTGTGTATTCAGTGTTCTGCCTGCATGTATGCGTACACACCAGAAGAAGGTACCAGATCTCATTGTAGATGGCTGTGAGCCACCATGTTGTTGCTGGGAATTAAACTTAGGACCTCTGGAAGAACAGGCAGTGCTGTTAACCCCTGAGTCATCTCTCTAACCCCTGAGACCTACTTGTTTAACAGCCAAGTTCACTTAAGAAAAAGTTCATAATTAGCCAGTTTTCCTCTTTGATTTGTTTCCCTGGCTTGACTGATGAGTTTTTTTTTTCCCCTCCTAAAACAGGCGTAATATTCTACAATGTGTCTAAGTATAATGCGATTTCCATAGAACTCCACACCAGTTTATGTTAGGTAACAGATATTTTGCTTGATGGAGCAAGTGTGCTTACATTTGGAGAAAATCTGGGAAAGCAGTTGTCTGCATCAGTAAAAATCATCACTATAATTAAATGCTTTAATTTTCCTAATGGGCTTCAAAGGGGGAGGGGAACCAAATGTGTGCTAAAAGATAATCTCCTAGAAGAGGAAGTCTGGATGGAGGCTTAATCAAATCTGGGGCAGAAGTTACATTGCCAAAATCACTAATCATCAAAGAACTTTCTCATTGGTGCTTCAGTGAGTGTGGACATCATTTACCTGGGGAAGGCTAGTAATCCCCCTGGCTGGGCGTAATCTTCTTCATGTCCCTCAATATTAAAGGCTCTTAACAGAACCCCATCTAAAAAAAATAAAGCTCATAAAATAAACTCAGAACAACAACAACAACAAAAAATTCAGAACATGCTGTTACCATCAAAAATAGCTTAGGGGCTTCCAGTATTCACATAGGGCTAGAGAGAGAACTGGCCAACAGATTTCTTCCCGATATGAAATGAACTCTGGTGACAAACTCCTGCACTCTCCCTCCAGTAAAGCTGATATGTTGACTAGACAGGTAGACATTAGGTACTCAGGCTGTCTGGATGCTATGGAAACCATATCGAGTGCATTTGACCATGGGTAACAGGGTCAGACAGGCATGAGGTTCATTCGTATCCCAGCCGGGGAAGAGGCCTCCTCTGCATTTGCTTTTTGCTGCAAGGTTGCCATATTTGTCAGTTCTGATATAAAACAAGCTCTCTCCTCATTATCTAGTATTTTACCAAGCAGTGGAGACTATGGACAAGGACAGTCTCTTTTTGTACTGCTCAGCCCAGCACAGCCTAAAGCCTGGACAAAACACAGTTTATTACAGAAGTTAATCACTGCATTGGGAAGCTCTGAGGGGTTGAGACAAATATTTAGGGTTTATTCTGGGCGCAGAGTGAATGGAGAGTCAGATACTAACATACTCACTGAAGGGTTATTTTCACACAACTTAACTTTTTTCACCATGACATACTCTGACTTTAAATTTACCCTATGTTTAAAGACAATTAAAAGAAGTTGTAGGGTGTAATTATTTGTCTAGCATTAGTGAGGAATGGGTGTGAAGAAGAAAGATGAATTTGAAGGCACACCCCTACCTAACCACTCAAACCATTCACTGATTGCACAGAGAGTGGCAGAGGAGAACAGGACAGATGAGTTCCTACAACTGCTGGGGCAACGAACATGAGACGTAAACTGATATTTACCTAACTAATCAGAAAGGACAACAATTCAGATATCACAGTTGGAGGGAGAGAGATCTGAGCTCTGGGCACATGGTGGTCACTGGTCCCACCACACACCAGAGTGGGTAGAACTGAAGCGTCCCAAAGGCTAAAGGCAAAGTCAGGCAACCATGATACCATGCCTCAAAGTACCTTTACTCAACATTTTCTGTGGTCACTGTCACACCCACAGCATCTCAAGCAGTGCAGGGCAGGTATGCAGTACTCCACAATCGACTGTTAGGCCAGCAGGAACAAATAAAAACCACACTGACAGTCAAGGGAGCTAGCTTCTGACTGTGTAAGGGCTTTTCTTAGTGCAAATAAAAGTTATCTAGAAAGTTAAATTCTCAGTGATGTAACCCCAGAACTCAGGAGGATCTCCACAAGCTCAAAGGCAGCCTGAGCTACACTGCTGGTTATAAGCCAGTCTCAACTACATAGACATATGTATCTGGCTCAAATTAAAAAGAAAACATAAAAAACTAGTCGGTTTCTCAGTTGAAAGTGGTGATAGTAGTGTGTTCTCTCAAAAGCATTGGGGCCAAATTATTTTTTCTCTTTGGAATAAAAATGAATAAATACAACTTCGGGCTTCCAGTTTAATGAATGCTTTCTAGCAACATTAACTAGATTCTAAGTATTCAAAATGCAGTGCAAAGATGAAGAGCTGGTTCAGTGGGTACAGTGCTTAGTTTGTAAACAGGAAGACTGATTTTGAGTCCCTAGCACCCATGTAAATAGCTAAGCATGGCTGTGCATGCCTGTAACCTCAGGATTAAGGGACAGGGATAATCTGATGCAGAGCACTCTCTGGCCACACAGCTTATCCCAAACAAGGAGCTTCCAGTTCAGTCAAAGACCCTATCACATGGCAATAAAAATGTGGAGAGTAATAAAGGAAAACACCCAACATCCTGCTCTGCCTTCTGCATTAGCAAGCACATATGCCTGCATACACACATGCATATAACACACACACACACAATAGTGCAAGGGCCTCATCCTTCCCAGAGGACACAGTAACAAAAAGCAATTACTAAGTACATAGAGATCAGAAAACTCAGGAGACCACGCCCAGTTTGCCATCCCAGACTGGGTATTCTTGACCAGCCAGCAACCTTTCTTTACCAATTGTCTTCTGCAAACTCACATTAATGGTATTAGACCTACATATGGTATGAATCTGTGATAATATTACAATGCTATTACGTATAATGGTGTGAGTAAAACAATGGAATCAATGATAAAAGCAAGAAACATTCTCTGCATAAAAACATTATCAAGCATTGACTTAGATGTGTGTGAAAATGAAATAAAGCCTGCCTACTATGGTATGTCTCTTCTGGGCCCAGTGGGCAAGGGGTATTGAAATCCAACTGTAGTCAACTATCTCACCCCACTCACTCAAAAGTACCACAGTGGACAAAGCAGAAGAGCTTGTATATCCTAGCCTGATCACCTCGACTACCCTTCTCCAACCTGGCCAGCCACAACTGCTGGCCTCAGGTCACTGCCCTGAGAGAGAATTACATTTTCTCTGAAATAACACACTACCTCAAAGGCAATGGAAACAGTAGCTAGGATACAGTTCTTCATTTAATAGTGTAACCGCCATCATTCTGCATTGAATACTCACCGGGGGATCAATACAAAAACTGCAGATATACCTTCATCCCTTCCCTTCTCCTAGGAGATGCTTGCCTTTCTAGGCAGTTCAAAGGTGAAGGATCTGGCCACTGGCTACTTCTGGATCAGTTGCTTTTCCCTTACGATGATAGAACACCATGACCAAAAGTGACTTATGAAAAACAGGAGTTTATTGTGACTTATAGTTCTGGAGAAAGAGTCCATATGAGTGGGGAAGACATGGCAACTGCAAACATGATGCAGAGAGTAAACTGTGAACCCATAAAGCCCACCTCCAGTGGTGTACTTCCTCCAGTAAGGCTCCACCACCTAAAGGTTCCACAGGCTCTACAAACAGTGCCCCCAACAGGGGATCAAGTTCAAATACATGAGCCTGTGAGAGATATTTCTCATTCAAACCATGGCAGCCTCTATGCTGGGCCTTGTGCTGACCAACGTAAGATTTCTGCTTTTCCTTTCCCTCATGGCATGAGTCACTACAACTGTTTTTACAAGAGAAAACACTGGGGCTGAATGGGAGAATGCCACTTGGTTAAGGATGCTCAGATCATAGGTGACTGGCTCCAATTCAGTCTAGTAAGGACTCAGAGGCCACACTCATCTCACAGCTCAATGAATAAATCATGATATATATAGTTTGAAGTCATAAACCATCAAATGCTGCAGTACACTTCCTGTCCATCCCCCACCACATACACAGTCTTGCAAGTACCTACATGTACACAGGCATGTACTCATGTGCACTGACACACACACACACACACACACACACACACACACACACTTGTACATATACAGTTCTGGTAAACATAGCTACTGAACTTAAAACACTCAGGTCTAGTCTTTAGCCCCTGTCTGCACATACAACTGTAGCAGGCTTTCTTGGACTGCCAGCTCCCAAATCATGACATGGATACTTATTATTAATTATAAATGCTTAGCCTTAACTTAGTCTTGTTTCTACCTAGCTCTTTTTAAAATTTAAATTATCCCATTTCTATTAATCTATATGCTACCCCAAGGCTTGTTTACCTCAATTACATACTATCCAAGCAACTTCCCTGCTTCCTCTGTGTCTGGCTGGCTGAGTCCCCCTTTCTCTCTACCTGCCAGCCCCACCTCTCTCTCCTCTGTCTGTCTATTGGCCATTCAGCTTTATATCAGACCAAGCAAGCAAGGTGAAACAGCAATATATCTTTACATAGCTAAGCAATTATTCTACAACACAAAAAAAATGTAACACATCTTTACATAGTTATTCAAATATTCTATTCTACCAAGACAAGATAACAACTGATAGTTTTAGCCACTGGTAAAGATATGGGAGCCAATAAGAACCTCAGAGCTAAAATTACTAGGTTCAAGTCACTGGACAAACTTTAAAAAAGGATGACTAGAAAATGAATGGCAGACAAAACAAGAGCCAATGCTTAGAAGCAATTTTATAATTGGATGATCACTAACTTCTTTTTATAACAGCACAAGTCCCCTTTTACACATTCACAATGAAAATTCTCCAAAGAATCTAGGGGAGTCTATCCAGGACAGAATGCAAGTAGCTCAGATGTTTGAAATATGCTAGACCATTTTCCAGACAACTTAGGAGGGAGACAGAAAACTAGACAGGCCTCTGTAAAGACTGCATTATAGGGGCTACAGAGATGGCTCAGTCATTAAGAGCACTGGCTGCTCATCCAGAGGACTCAGGTTTGATTCCCAGCACCCACACAGTAGCTCACAAACATCTATGACTCTATTTCCATGAGATCTGATGCCTTCTTCTGGTCTCCACAGGCACCAGTCATGCACATGATGCACAGACAAGAATGTAAACAAGCATTCATACTCATAAAAGGAAATCATTTTTCAGAAAGTAGAACCTATAACTAAGTGATGCTGCTTTTCTTTATAGCCTTTTGCTTTTTAAAAAGAAAAAGGAAAGGCTATATTTTAAAATATCTTTACAGCTTCATAAACCAGGAAAACCCAGAATCCTGAATCTTTAACCTTCCCTGGGTAAGGCAATAAGATAGCCAAGCAGGAGAGGGGGTGGTCCTCCAGGAGATGTCTGTGAGCAGGGCACCAGTGTTTCTGCAAGAGTCCTAATAGCAGGAGGTGGGATCTTGGTATTGTAATTCACACTAAGTGAAGGAGGACATCCTCCCCCAGCAGCCACCACCACTCAGTAAGGAATATCTTTTCTTCAATGGGAGATGCTGGAGGACCAGGCAGATTAGTTCAGACCCTGCCACACAAGAGAAGGCAGCCAGCAAGTGGCTCAGACAGAAAAAGTAGGGGACAGAGATGACTACCAAGTTCAAGAGGACAGGCAGGCCACAGGAGACCAAGCAAAATGTGTAGGACACAAGGAAGGCTGAGAGAAAGTAGACAGTACTAAGAGCCTATATTCAATTTTTTATGAGATTTAATTAACAAGAACAAACAAGCCAAAATAGTAGACAATAAGAGATAATCAACAACAACAAAAAAGAATACTGGGAGTTGGTTGTGGACACCTTTAATCCCAGCACTGCACTTGGAAGGCAGAGGTAGGAAGATCTCCGAGTTCAAAGCCAGCCTGGGCTACAAAGCGAGTTCCAGGACAGGCTCCAAAGCAACACAGAAAAACCCTGTTTTGAAAAACCAAAACCAAACAAACACACACAACCACCAAAACGAAAAACAAAACAAAAAAAAGGAGATAATCAAGCCAGGTGGTGGCAGCACTCAGTAGGCAGAGGTTAAAATCAGGGAAACAATTTCATTCACAAAAGCCATGCAACAAAAAAAATATACCTGCAAATAAACATTATCAAGGAAATGAAACACCTTTACAATGAATATTTAAGAAATTGGAAAAAGAAATCGAGGAAGGCATTAGAAGATACAAAGATATCTTATACTCATGGACTGGAAGAATTAATCCTGTGAAAATGTCCATCCTACCCAAAATAACATACAGCTTCAATGCAATTCCAACCAAAAGTCCACCACCATTCTTCACAGGAAAACAAAATCAAAAAGAAAACAAAATAAAAGAACAACAACAAAAAATCCAAAGTCTTATATGGGGCACAAAAAACCAATAGCCAAAGCAGTCGAGAACACAAAGAATACTGTAGGAGGTGATTTCATACCTGATTTCAAATTATACTACAGAGCCACAGTAATAAAAAATGCACAGCCCAGGCACAAATCAGAACAATCAATTATGGTAATAGAAGTGATCTAAATGTATGCTATGCAACTTAAGTTACCTGTGTCCAAAAATAGTTACAATGTTTCTAAAAACACACATTGGAGGGAAAGATATCATTTTAAATAAACAGTGTTAGGGAAAGCAGATTTCGGCATTCAGAAAATGGAACTTGAGCCCTCTTTCTCACCTTGCACAAAACTCAACTCTGAAAGGATGAAGAACCTCAACATATGACCCGATACCCTGAAATCGCTAGAGGACAACATAGAGAGTATGCTCAACTTACAGGCACAGGCGAGGACACCCTGAAAATGATTCCAGTAGCACAGGAAATAAGAACCACCACGACCAAAAGGTGATTTAAGGAAGAAAAGAGTCTATTTGGACTTACAGCTCCAGGAGAGTCCATCCTGGTCTGGAGCCATGCAGCAGGCATGTCAAAGAGGAAAGCTGACAGATCACATCTTCAAATGCAAACATGAAGCAGAGAGAGTGAACTGGAAGAGGCATGAGGCTACAAACTCTCAAAGCTTGCTTCTTATGATATGTGGCTTCTAATGGGGCCACACTTCCCTGCGATTTCCTTTGCACTTCCCTGGACAGTTCCACCATCTGGGAAACTGATTACATAATCACAGCAACAAGGAAAGGATTTGGCTGTTTTTCCCCAGAAAGATGATACAACTAGCAGCTGAGGGAAAACACACCTAGAGAGTCTGCCCCATGCTTGTAACTGAGATGTGATTGACATGCTTCTGAACTGAGATACGGACACTTGCAGTTTTCAGAGTTAGTCTTCCACCTGCATTAGATTCTCAAAGGCTAAGAAGCACTGGTAATAGACATGGATCTATCTGCAGTTTTCTACATGCCATCATCCAGTTATGCCAGCACCATTTGTTGAAGATGCTTTCTTTTTTTCCATTGTATAACTTTAGCTACTTTGTCAAAAATCAGGTGTTCGTAGGTGTGTGGGTCCATATCAAGGTTTTCAATTCGATTCCATTGGTCTATTTTTGTGCCAATACCAACCTGTTTTCAGGACTATAGCTATAGAGCTATAATAGCTATAATAGAGCTTGAAGTCAGGGATGGTGACGCCTCCACAAGTTCCTTTATTGTACAGAGTTGTTTTGGCTATCCTGGGTCTTTTGTTTCTCCATATAAAGTTGAGTATTGTTCTTTCAAGGTCTAGGAAGAATTGTGCCGGTATTTTGATGGGGATTGCATTGCTTTTGGAAAGATTGGCATTTTACTATGTTGATCCCACCTATCCAAGAACATGGGAAATCTTTCCATTTTCTGGTATCTTCTTTAAAGAAAGAAATTAAAGACTCAAAGTTCTTACTGTACAGGTCTTTCACTTGTTTGGTTAGTGTTACCCCAAGCTATTTTATGTTGTTTGTGGTTGTTGTCAAGGGTGATGTTTCCCTGATTTCTTTCTCAGCACATTTATCATCTGTATATAGTAGGGCTACTGATTTTTTGAGTTAATCTTGTATCCTGCCACTTTGCTGAAGGTGTTTACCAGGGAACTCCTATAGTTGATAGTCTACATAAGTGACCTGAAAAACTCTATCATCTGCAAACAGTGAAAGTTTGACTTCTTCCTTTCCAATCTGTATCCCTTTGATCTCCTTTTGTTGCCCAATTGCTCTAGCTAGAACTTCAAGGACAATATTGAAGAGATATGGAGAGAGTGGACAACTTTGTCTTGTTCTTGATTTTGAAGGGATCAAGTTGAGTTTCCTCTCCATTTAGTTTGATGTTGGCTGTTGGTTTGCTGTATATTGTTTTTATTGTGTTTAGGTATGTTCCTGTTATCCCTGATTTCTCCAGGATCTTTATCATGAAGGGGTGTTGGATTTTGTCAAAGGCTTTTTCAGCATCCAGTGAGATGATCTTATGTCTTTTCTTTCTCTGTTTATATGGTGGATTACATTGATCGATTTTCGTATGTTGAACCAATCCTGCATCCCTGGGATGAAGCCTACTTGATCATGATGGATGATTTTTCTGTTGTGTTCTTGTTCGTGGATTTGGTTTGCCAATATTTTATTGAGTATTTTTGTATCAATGTTCATGAGGGATATTGGTCTGTAGTTCTCAGTGGTGTCTTTGTGTGGCTTGGGTACCAAGGTAATTATAGCCTCGTAAAAAGAGTTTGGCAATGAATCTTTCTGCTTCTATTGTGTGGAACAATTTGAGGAGTATTGGTATTAGCTGTTCTTTGAATTTCTGGTAGAATTCTGCACTGAAGCTATCTGGCCCTGGGCTTTTTTTGGTTGGGAGACTTTTGATGATTGCTTCTATTTCATTAGAGGTTATAGGTCTGTTTAAGTTGCTTATCTGTTCTTGACTAAGTTTTGGTAGGTGATATCTATCCAGAAAATTGTCCATTTCCTTTAGATTTTCGAATTTTGTGGATTACAGGTTTTCAAAGTATGACCTGAAGATTCTCTGGATTTCCTCTATGTCAGTTGTTATGCCCCCTTTTCATTTCTGATTTTGTTAATTTGCATGTGTACTCTCTGCTATTTGGTAACTTTGGATAAAGGTTTGTCTATCTTGTTGATTTTCTTGAAGAACCAACTCTTTGTTACATTGATTCTTTGTATTGTTTTCTTTGTTTCAACTTTATTGATTTCTGCCTTCAGTTTGATTATTTCCTGGTCTACTCTTCAAGGGTGAGTTTGTTCTAGAGCTTTTCTATCTCCATGCACAAAACTTAAGCCCAAATGGATCAAAGACCTCAACATAAATCCAGCCACCCTGAGCTCTAAGAGGAGAAATTAGGTGGTACCCCGGAATGAATTGGTACAGGAGACTACTTCCTAAATATAACACCCATAGCACAGACACTGAGATCGACAATTAATAAATGGACCTCTTGACATTGAGAAGCTTCTGTAAAAGGCAAAGGACACAGTCAACAAGACAAAACGGCAGCCCACCAAATGGGAAAAGATATTCACCCTACATCTGACAGAGGGCTGATCTCCAAAATTTACAAAGAACTCAAGAAGCTAGTTTCCAAAACACCAAATAATCCAACTAAAAAGTGGGATACAGAAATAGAGAATTCTCAATAGGAGTCTAAAATGGCTAAAAGACACAGTGCTCAACATCCTTAGCCATCAGGGAAATGCAAATCAAAACAACTGAGATATCATCTTACTCCTGTCAGAATGGCAAAATCAAAAACACCAATGACAGTTTATGCTAGAGAGGATGTGGAGAAAGGGGAACACTTCTCCAATGCTGATGGGAGTGCCAACTCGTACAGCCACTTTGGAAATCAGTATGACGATTCCCTCAGGAAAATGGGAATCAGTCTACCACAAGATCCAGCAATTCCACTCTTAGGCATATACCCAAAAGAAGCACATTCCTACAACAAGGATATCTGTTTAACTATGTTCATAGCAGCATTATTTGTAATAGTCAGAACTTTGAAGCAATCTAGATGCCCCTCAACTGAAGAATGGATAGAAGAAAAATGTGGTACACAATGGAGTGCTACTCAGCAGAGGAAAAAAACAAAACAAAACCATGGAATCTTGAAATTCTAAGGCAAAGAAACCATCCTGAGTGAGGTAACCCAGTCACAAAAAGAGAAAAATGGTATGCACTCACTCATATATGGATTTTAGACATAAAGGATGACCAGCCAACAATTCACAACACCAGAGAAGCCATGGTCCCCCGGAAAAGGCAAAAGGGACAAGATCTCCTGAACAAATTGGAAGCATGGGTGGAGGGGAGAGGGAGCTAGGAGAATGAGAAGGGGAGAGGAGGATATGAGGGAGCAGGAAGGTTGAGTGGGGGGAAGAATTGAGCAAGATAAGAGATAACCATAATAGAGGGAGCCATTATAGGTTTAAAGAGAAATCAGGCACTAGGGAAATGTCCAGAGATCTACAAGGATGACCTCAACTAAGAATCTAAGCAACAGTGGAGAGGCTACCTTAAATGCCCCCCCCCTGATAATGAGATTGATGACTAACTTATATACTATCTAGAGCCTTCAGCCAGCAGCTGATAGAAGCAGAAGCATACATCCACAGCTAAACACAGAACTGAACTGGAATTTAGTTTCAGAGAGGGAGGAATGATGAGCAAAGGGGTCAAAACCAGGCTGGTGAAACCCACAAAAACAGCTGACCTGAACAAGGGGGAGCTCATGGACCCCAGACTGATAGCTGGGAAACTATCATAGGAATGATCCAGACCCCATGAACATGAGTGTCAGTCAGGAGGCCTGGGCAATCTATGGGGACTCTGGTAATAGATCAGTACTTATCCCTAGCATAGGAATGGACTTTGGGAGCCCACTCCACATAGAGGGATACTCTCTCAGCCTAGACACACGGGGGAGGGCCTAGGCCCTATCCCAAAGGAAAAGACAGACTCTGAAGATCCCCATGGAAGGCCTCACCCTCACTGGGGAGCAGAAAGGATAAGGGATAGGTAGGGTGTTAGTGGGGGACAGGGGAAGAGGGAAGGGAGAGGGAACTGGGATTGACATGTAAAACAGCTTGTTTCCAATTTAAATTAAAAAAAAAAAGAAAGAAGCAGCACTGGTAATTGGTGATCAGTTTCCTGCACTTGCCTCTCAGCCCACCAAAAAGAAGTCGAAAGGCATATCCCGCCCTTCTTTACCCCCATGCCAACCCTGATTTGAGTATGGGAAGTACCATCTCTATATTAAAAGCCAGTCGCTGCAGCTTACCTAGAGAGGTAACACTAGCGACCATTTCATGATAAAAATGTGCTACATTGTTGTCACTTTTCCACCTAGAAACTCAGAGTGTCTTTTCAGGTAAACGGACTTTGTTTTCCTAAGAGGCATGCCTCAAATAGGCAAATGATATTAAATTAGCCCACCGCAAATCAATCTGCAAGTGAAAAAGTGGTGAGTAATTTTCCTTATTAAGGTTCCATTTATTCATTAGCGAGGAGTCGCATTGTGCTGAAATGAGGTACATCAAAGGTCCCTACTCCCCTTTACTGCTGTTTTTTTTTTTCTTTTTTTTTTTCCCTTCCTGATGATCACCAAGAGGGAGTCCACGCTTTAGGGTTTTGAGAATAAAAACACCTCCATTTACTTTGCTTGCACTTTACCTAACTATAATCCCACAAGTCATAAGCCACCTTGTCTAGCTCTGCAGCATCAGCACGTTAAGAAACAGTGGCCTCTAATGTGCCTGTTCTTGTCAAAACAGCAACTTCAGGTGTTTCTTGGGAGCCTATAAACTGATTCTAAGGGAGCCCCTCTGAGTCTCCAGACCGTAATGTCAAGAATCTATACTCAGTTATCGCAAATGCTTTTGTGCAATAACAAAAAGAGGAGTCCCTAGGACAAACACTCCCATCAGGAATTCTGTTTCAAATTCTCTTTTATTTCCCTGGTGGCTATAGGCTAAGCCTTGTAGAACTGAGTCAAGACAAGCAAGCTCTTTGTCTCTAAAAATCTATAATAAAGCAACAAAAGCAAACAAAAGCCTTTATAGTCATTTGTAAGACCATTCTGCGGACACTGTATACACTACGACACCCCTCTAAATCATGCACTTCTGAGGGCTAAGAGAACCAGTGTGTGAAGGGCTCACTCTATCTACCAGGGCTCCAGGAGTATCTAAGCTTGTGGCTCTAGGGCAACAAGGAAAATTAACCCAAGACAGAGTAGCCAGGAAAAGAAGCATCACCATACAGTTCTGTAACATGCCATATGGCACAAAGTGCTGGGGCTACGATGATCAACGGAACATTGTTATTGTCGCAAAGGAGCTACTGTCATAGAAAGGAAGATGCCTAGGTAGTGAGGCTCAATGTGACAAGGAACTAACCTGGAGTTTGAACAGCATATGCACAAAGGGCAGCCATGTTAGAAGCAGGGGCAGTGCAGAAAGGACACCCTGGTGGCATTTCCAAAGGGCCATTAATGACTGATTGTATTTGCTTTGCCCACTATATTTGTTTTTTTTAACTTCAGCTCCCAATACTCACAATACTCCCAATATTTATTTTTTAAAATGTCTGAGAAAAATTTTACAGGACAATTAGTGTGGAGGGAACCCTCAGGGCAGCAATTCATTCCTAAATGAACTCCCCACTGTCTACTAGTTCCTAGTATGCAAAAGGTAGCCAACTGCAAGCACCCCGAGACCACTCATATCCATGACTTCATGAAGGTCCGCACATCTGAGCTGGGGTATTTCACACCCTTCATGCCCAAGCTATTAGAGTAAGACAATGCAGGTCTTTCAACTGCAACTCCAATCATTGACATTGCTGAAAGCCTACCCTACAAGAGATCTACGTCAAAGGGGAGCTCTGCAAACTTCCTACTGGTGGCAGGTCTCAGTGGCCCTAGTGTAACTAAAACATTGTGAGCTTTAGGCATTTGGAAATGCTGTCAAGAAGGTTGAGTTAGGAATCATAAGACAACTGGCTTCCTTCTCACTCTGTCTCCTTAGAAATTTTTCATTCAGTCTGAGCTGAAGCACAATCAAGCATTTGGGGTTCTCTACATGAGGGCTGAAGGATGCCCAATTCTAATACAAATGCAGAAATCAGTAAAAAGACTCAAATGTCTTTTTTATACTTAACCAGAGTCTCTCTGTATTCCAAGCCCCAGCTACAAAGGCTGTCATCTGCAGTTGAGATCACCACCAAGGAAGAAGAGAGCTGGGAAAATCCCATTAAACCTTCAGAAACCACTTAACAGCCAGCTGAGAAGCACCCAGAGAGAAAGCCCAATGGAGAGCCTGGCTTCTGTTCTGGAAGCCATCAGAAAGCAATGGAACCTTTAACTTATCTCACCACTGCTGGCCTACTCTGCATAATCAAATATATAATAATCTTCATTAAGTAATAATGATTAATTGCTTATGAATAATTTTAGCAACCCTCTTCCTCCCCCCCCCAAAAAAACTCTAAGCAACACTCAGAATTCTTGTATGACTACCAGTGACAGTGGTATCAGAATGGTATTACAAGAGGTACTGCTTCTTAGTTACCCCTCTACTGGGGCCCCAGACGGGGACAGCAGAAACAGTAACACATTAATGAAACAAGTTCAACTTTCCATGTTTTATTCAGAGCTTGGGGGCATATTACAGGCTAGAAAAATGGCAGCTCCATTTGAACTCAGTTCTTTCAGCTTTTATTTATTTTTATCACAAAGGGCTAACTTGGAGATCATACGCACTACATTTACACACTTGCAAACATAAATGCTGCATTTCTTTGGAGGAGGATGTGCATCCTTAGGAGCAGACATCGAAGGGGAAGGCCCGCACAGTAGAACCCTGAGATAACCAGGTACAGTGCACCCTGTAGTCCTGGGCACAGCAACTTGCTGGATGCTGGCTGAGATGCCCATTAGGTCTCCCTATCTGAGAGCTCACGGTTTATCAACAAAATCAATACCATGCCTTTTAAATATCTAAGCTGTGGCTGTCCTGCCTACCCTAAGGATGCACTTGACCTGAGACCATGCTCTTTCTGGCAGCACACAACTGTCTTTTTGTGAAGGCACCAATGTGCCTGGTGAGCCTGGGGGGTGCTATGGCCCACCCACTTCTCACTGGAGTCTGCTTCTCTCCTAGATCTCACAGACTACATGGACCAGCATGTCAGAGTCCCATGTGGCAGGAGTCCAGGCAACAAGCAAAGAGACAAGAATGTGACACACAAAGGCACACAGCAACATCTTTGAGAAGATGGGCCCCATAGCAGGAAGGGGCCACAGTGTTCATGTCTTAAAGTTCTTGTTATCCAACACAAAATTTTAGGGTCAGTTTGCTAAATAAATGAAAACATCACCTTCTATCAGTCTTCCAAAAAATAAGAATACCATACACAAAGTAAGATCCTAACTCTCTACCCAGTGCACCCCCCTAAGTTCAGAAGCCTAGATAGAAACTATCTTGCTTTCCTCATACAAACTGCACACACACACACACACACACACACACACACACACACACACACACACACCTCTTGCTGCTACAATTATCTGTTTATATCAAAAGGTAAATTAACCCCCAGTAATGCTAATTACCAGAACTACTTTGGTTAAAGACTATTTTCCTCCCCAAAGACCCACATTCTTTTTTTTTTTTTAAACAAAAACAAGGGTCCAGACCCTTGGACATTGAGCCACTCCTTCAGTTCCGAGTTTGACCTCCTAGGCCTATATGGAGGCAGGATAGTCAGGGGAGGACAAAATTAGAACTGAGCAGCATGAGTTAAAGGTCCAAAGGCAGGAGCAGGGGTGAGGGTGGGGGTCCAATGTGCTTCTTTGTTATATATGGGCCAGATTTCTAGAAATTTAGACATCATCTAAGATGAGCTAAGAGAGTGTTAGATTGCTGTTACAACTTTTCTTACCTCATCACAATCTTTATTTCACATTATGTATTTGCTCAATCAGTGCTTTGAAATCAGCTAATTCACACAATATTTGTACACAAAGTGTCCACAACTAGAACCACACTGAGTGGAATTACACTAGCAGACAGCATTAGACATGTGCAGGATATGGTGGTCTTTCCATGTGTCCTCAAGACAGTAGCACAGACCAATCTGGTTATACTTTCTGGATGGAGGAGCTGAAGAAAGATGTAAATTTAAACAAGTTGACTAAGGTAATAGCATTAGATATAAAGCCTAGACCCAGTTCTCTCCAAACGCACTCTGTTCTAACATGTGGATCTTAAATCATAATGAAGAAGACATTATGTGGTAGAAAATTCATTGGTTTTAATTGCAACCTCCACCTCTCTTTATTAAGAATGGCCATGGTGTGGCCTCTCTTGGATGTGGGTATCACAATTTGACAAGGGTCTGGCCTTGAGGTAGTGACAGACATGTTCTGTTAAACTTCTAGGAAGGTCCTTTAAAAAATGGAAAGGCCTATCATTTTGAACTTCTGCTTTTACTCTAGGTCCAGCTTACAATGTAGATGTTATGGGTGGATGCCAGTGAGCCACTCTGGACCATGAAGAGCTTCAAGTTTGGATGCCAAGTGCTGGGTGGATAGAGACAGTAAGAGGAGAGTTACCCCGCCAGTCCATACTGCCTTTCCTCAGGCTGTGATGTGAGGGGATGCTCATGGCTTTAAGGACAAGGTCCAGTTGTTTGTGGCTCTCAATTGCTAACAGCTGTAACCACCCCAATAGCAATTCCACAGGGTTAGAGAACTCCATTATTTTTAACAAGCTGTTTTCAAGCTAGAGTATGAAAAGTGGAATTTATCATTATTTTGTTGTATTTTTAAATGAAAAAAGTTTCAATATTTTGTACCAAAAAAAAGTCATTTCTATTTTGTGATTGTTAGAATAGGAATGGCCCCTAAGACTTATTGAATTCTAGGTCCACAGAGAGTGGCACAATTAGGAGGTTTGGAGGAAATGTGTCACTGTCAAGGTGGGCTTTGAGGTTTCATGTGCTCAGAATATGCCTAGTGTGGTACACAGCTGCTTTTGCTGCCTGCACATCAAGATGTAGAACTCTCAATTTCTTCCCCAGCACCATGTCTGCCTGCAGGACACCATGCTTCCTGCCTTGATGAAAATGGACTACACCTCTGAAACTATAAGTCATCCCTAATTAAATGTTTTCCTTTATAAAAGTTGGCATGGTCATGGTGTCTCTTCACAGCAAGAGAAATCCTAAGACACATCTTAAAGGGAGAACTTCGTTTTTACTTAAGTTATGATCTGTCGGATGAATACCTACCAACAGGACAAGTTCATCTGCAATAAGGAGAAACAGAGAAGTTGCCAAAGCAAACTTGGTTCTAGCAGTCTCAAACCTTTAGAGTTTAGCACTGAGAAAGTGAGGTTTAAAAGCTGTCAACAGTTTGGTGACCTTAATTTTTATTTCAACAGTTAGGTCTTCAGAAAAAAAGTCCCAATTCCTCAGAACTGCTACCATGATAGATGCAGGGAGTGTTTCTGGGCACTAGTATTATGTTGGCAGCTGGATACACAAGCCTAGGGCTAAGCAACATCGGGTACCAGCTCCCCGGCAGCTAAGTCCCCACAAAAGCTTCACTGCTATTCCCGATACACCACACCAGGGATTTCAGGCCATCTAGGAACCTTCAGATTCAGAACACTCAAGTCACACACACCCCTCTGCCTTCTTACATACCTTTGTCTTAGCAGCATGCATGGTGGCTCCCTGTCCCTCCAAAGTTCCCACTATACCAAAGATAGTAATATGGAAGTGGTCATTCCTAACCAAGACAGACCAAAAACAAGAAAGAGGGAAAGGTCAGCAAAAATGACTGTGTGAGGCATCACTTGGCTGTGGAGTATGGGTCCGGCTCTGGCTCAGCTTCTGACTTGGTATACATCAGGCCCTCTCGTTTTTTTTTATAGGAGACTCACGTCAAGAGCAGCACCAAGTCATAAAACTGTGGCATTAGTGATCATCATGGTGCCAAGGCGTGTCTGTAGTCATTTAATATGTGATAAGCACAGAAGGCACCTAACTTACTCTACTGAAAATAGGAAAACCTCAAGCCCAATGTTCTGGGAAGAAGAGAAGGGTTGGTTTTTGCTCTCATGTATAGGGAAGAAGGTGCTGACCCTTGCCAGTGCCTCTCCCTCCTCCATCTCTTTGATTCTGAGTGCAGAGCTCAGGCTGAAGTACCTTAGTCTTGTCATCATTTCTCACCAGATGGATGTGACTGCCACTGTCATAGACACTTGTCCCTTCCAGTCAGGTACCACACTCATGGGGGCAGGTGCCACAAAAATGTATTACTATATCTCCACAATAAAATTAGGGAGGTCCCAGAAAATGAAAACATAACCCAGATGTGCTAATTGATCCAACCAATGGAACACACCAGAGGATAGCTTTTAGTGCTTGGCTTTAAGACTGCAGTGAACATTACCACGTTGCTTGGTGCCAACCTCCTCTGATAGAATGCTTCCCTATAACACAAACTCATACCCACCAGAGCTCCACTCCAAATGCATGACTCTGTAAAGTCAGAAGGAGCTCTGTCTCAAGGGCAATGAAACTTTAAAACAATACAAGTTCCTTCCTAACACAAATAACCCATAGGCACAGAACTCGGCTACAAACAGGCCAACTGTCCTTCTCTCAGCTGGGAATGGCTCTGTTCCCCTCATGAACCATAATATCACCCCTTTTGTTTATCTGCTTGTTGAGATGCAGGATTTGAGGATGAGAATAAAGAATGAGCATTTCAGTACAGCTGGGCTGGCTCCCTTCCACAGGCCCAAGTGGGCGCCAGCATAGTCCAGCTGTGCTATGCTGCTCATGCCAATGTCACAACCCTGCCACTAAGAGGCTGTTATTTCCCATCACCCTGGTGAGTGGCAGCCCTTGGCTGAGAATTTGCTGTCCCCTTTGCCTGGCACCCTGGATGTCTGCCCAGGCTCCTCTGAGACCAGTACCGCCAGGCTCCGACCCAGCTTCTCTTGGGGACGCCTGCGTTCCTTGCTGCCACTTGGCCCCTCACAGTACAAAGGCCTGTCCCAGGAGCTGTCTGGAAGATACTTTCTCCAGCTGTGGCTTCAGTCCCATTCTTAGATGTCCCTTGACTACCTCTCCATTACAAACAATAGGGGAATGCATTATTAGTTTACAAAACCCCTTAGAGATAGAACTGCCTGGAAATAGTTGCTTGGTGTCCTAACCTATTTCTTTGGTGGGACATCTTCACTTTATACTGTTGCTCTGAATACAGATCATAATGAGAGTAATTGCTTTAGTCTTCAGGCCATGACATGCTGGGACAATCTATGCCCTCAAGTCGTCAGTATCATTGACATGTATAGGCAACTTTCACAAGTTCCTGATGCTTATGCTTCACTCTGGGGGGTATTATAGTGGGACTGGGGGTGTTTTTTATTGAGAAAGGGTCTCACTCACTCTGTAGCTCTAGGGCTGGCCTTGAACTCGTGGTGATCCCGAGGGCTGAAATTAGAGCAGGAAGTCACCACACTCAGCTCAGAGTCTCAATTTTAACCTGGGTTCTTCTGTTTCTGTTGGGTTGTCTTTGGAGGGGCAATACACGCAAGAGACACAGGAATTAAGGATAAAGCCCAGGTCACACCAAGCCCCAGGAATAAAACACACCAAACTTTAATGACCCCTACAATCCAGAAGAAAATTTACAAGGGGGTGGTTGGATGGCCACCACAGAAGTGATGGAAAAACACTTGCCACTAAAACAGGAGGAAGGGTGACGCTAAGGAGCAGGGATGGAGTAGGAGCTGGGGAAAGGCTGCCTGGACTCGGCTCCTTTATCTGCCTTGGCTGACCAACTCACACAAGGGCGTTTTTTTTGTTTTGCTTTCTGTTTTTGTAAGTTTTTATTTAGCTATTTGTAGAACTGTTTGTACATTCTTGAAAACAAAAACAAATAAGAGCCAGGAGAGGCGAGCCTGCCAGGCTAGCCCAGCACTACGCCTGGAGACATCTACGCGAAGCGGCACTGCTGAGTTTGCAATCTGATAGTCATTCTCTAATCTAAGCTATTGGACCCACTTAAGGGAGGTAGAACGCAAACCAAGATTTCTCCAATTATCAGCCAAAGGCATGAAATGGGGGGGGGGAGCATGGCAGTTTGAAAAAAGCATAGCTATGACCTAGTCATGGGGGTGATTGCAGCAGTCTCCAATGGACATCTGTTGCTTAAACATCCCTGACAACATGGATGGGCCCTCTGGCTTTGGGGTCTCCCTTGGGGCCAGGCAACTACTAAGGACTTAGGTAGTCACTGGTACAGAGCAAGGTCATTTTTGTGTATCAGCATTAGCAACTATGTTAGTATTCCCCTGGAGATGAGGAATGTCAAGCTCAGGGGGCATTCTGTAAGGAAGTTGTGTGCCCTACATTTCTTCTATGGAATGGAAAGAAACCCCGTGGAAAATACACAGAAAAAAATGTGTTCAGTTTTTTGCTACTGAGTGACTTCCCCCTTACTGAGTGTATCTTCCTTTTACTCCATTGCTCACATCACTGTCTTGTCTTTTTGTGCGCAAAGACCAGAAGAAAGAATCAGGACACTCAATATTTGCTCTCAGCTGGCCTATGATCCAGCCCCATTTACTGGCACCTGCAGTCGCAGCTTGAAAGGGTTTCTTCTGAGGTGTCTGGAAGCCATCTCTAACACTCAGCTGGATCCGGCTACTTGTCTTTCAAAAGGATCTATATATGTTGTTCAAAGGTTAATCACGCATTGTGACCACATCCAGTCCCCTAAACACATCATTAACCCCCACCCCAAACAAAAATGTCTGCCATTCCTACAGATTAAAAAAATGTTTTACTAAAAAGTAGAGAAAGACAAGAAAGTGGAACCTTCAGATGCATCTGTGGTCAACCATCAGGTCTGCCCCCCAGCAGTCAGACATGGGAGACGGGAGAGGCCAAGGGTGTTAGATTTCCTCCTGCTACCGACAGGCTGAGTGTAGAGGGCACAGTTGCTTCGAGTTCTACCTTCCTTTCTCAGTCTGATCTATTTTAAGTCCACAGCAGAGGCAGTTGGCAGCTGAATGTTTCCAAGTTAGTATGTCATCTCCCCTACTCCAGATCACATGTGAGGCAAAATCTGGGAAGGCCGGGGATTCCTGGGAGGAAGGAGGACAGGCACCATCTCCAAACTCCAAAGTCTCAAAAATTTACCAGCTCCCTATTAGGTGCCTTTATGAAAGCTGTTTTTTTTTTTTAATCTCATTTATATATGGACTCTCAAGGAGTATACAGAGTATAGACCTGGTTGCAAGGGCCTGGTACTGTCGGAAGGAAGTGGAGAGACCTTGGTGAAAAGACTCAAATTTTCAGTTGTGAGTTGAACAGTTCTAGACAATGAATGTACAGCATGGGTGGCAATGAATATGTTCATTAGTCGGACCGCGATCATCATTATACAATCCACACAAATATCAAATCATCTTGTATACCACAAATCCGTACAGTCTTTCTTTAAGCGTCTTTGAAAGCATATTCACTGATAACCAATTTGAAAGTCAAAGGCCTCATTAGAGGGCTAGTAGAATAAAACAGGCTGAGGTTTGGATTAGGTCAGCAGAGCTGACTGAGGAGAATCTGGGCACAGGGGTCAAGGACAGCAATCATGTCCATGATACTCCCTCCACCAAACAAAACATTGGCTCTCACAACAAACACAATGTATAAAGACCAGGCATGGAAACTTAGGGACATTAAGGGATGTCTTAACCTACTTGACCACAGGGGTCTCTAACTCTGCCATCCCAGAGATGTTTGCAGTGTTGTGTGGCTGTGTAAAATCAGGAAATTCTCTGATCCTTACTGGATATTGCAAACTGTCTATTTTACACCTTTTTTTTTATATTAGTCATTGCTCCACATCTGTTTAAAAAATATTTTCTCTAATGCAAATAAAACTATAGCTGTAAATACTGGATGAGTCAACCATCAGGAAAACTTTTAGGTTCAATGTCTCCAAATCTGGGTTCAGATTCACAATGAATGTTCCACACTTGGTGAATCACTAAAGTGTGTGCTTAGTACCAGCAGCTTTGGGAGCCATCAGGATAAAACCTGCATCAAACACAAGAGAAGATTCGGTGTATTTGCTTGTGAATGGGTACCATCGCAACATTCTCCTTTGTCGGGACATGCTCATGGACTACAATCAAGACACCACTCAGGGTGATGAAGTACACTTCCAGAAAATAAGCTGCTCATCAAGGATGTCAGCTGCTGCATTTAATCACCCAGAAGAAACCATTCATTTTCTCATACACGTCTCTTTCGAGTAATCTCTTAATTATCTCACTTACTCCCGTATAAAAACTGTGCTCCAATTTCAATTGAGTGGAAAATCTCAGGGAGCTTTAAAGTGTGCATCTATTTCTCATTGAGGATTTCTGAAAGTTCAAATGTCTATGTCAGGAAAAGTATCATGGTAAAGGCCAATCAGATACATCAATGGAAGGAAGTCCATTATGAAAAAGGAGCAAATGAAACTGAGTATCTATCTACCTACTGCCACCAAAATAATTTCATGTGTTTATTTCAGTTAAAAAAAATCTTAAAATCTTTGAAACCAAGGCTGAAGGGAAGGTTCAGCAGTGCTCTTCTGGAGGACCCCAGTTTAGTTCCCAGCGGTTAGCAGCTCACCACTTGTAACTCCAGCTCCAGTGGATTCAATGCCTCCTTCTGGCTTCTGACAGCCCCCACAGGCACGTGTGCTTACACACAAGCAACACACAAATACACATAAGATTTTAACATATTTTTAAAAAACCTTTCTAACTTAAAAGGGGGCCTGAAGAATAACTAGGGCAGAATCCTTAGTATCTACCCAGGACAGTAGTTGTCAACCTGTGAATTACAACCCCCTTTTTTGGGGGGTTTCACATAGCAGATATCCTGCATATCAGATATTTATATTACAATTCATAACAGTGAGTTGCAATTATAAAGTAGCAATGAAATAATTTTATGGTTGAGGGTTACCACAACATGAAGAATTGGATTTAAGGGTCGAAGCATTAGGAAGGTTGAGAACCACTGGCTTAGTATATTCCCTGTGACAAGTGAGAGGGAGAAACAGAGCTTCTCATGTCATTAAGGACACGTGGCACACTCAGATTTTCTTCACAAGTGAGGAACCTGAGAGCCTCGAAGATTACACAGGTTGGATATACAAAACTCAGGACTATGCTTGTTGTTCACCTCTCTCTCTCTCTTTCTCTCTCTCTCTCTCTCTCTCTCTGTCACACACACCACACACACACACACACACACACACACACACACACACACACACACACACAGTCTTTCCTTTGAAAGAACCACCATTGAGACTTCAACTAGCTCATAATTTACTTGCAGACTCTTCTGTAGGCAGTGTTGTCCCTAAACTCTTAGCGACCATAATGATAAGAGCTATATAGCTGCTTGAATGCTTGATGATGACATAGAAACTGGAGTTCTTTTCATTACTATCTTTAACATAAAAGGTTAAAGCTAGGAGCAGTCAAGCTGACACAGTCTTTCTTAGTGGGTCAAGACAAGCCCTGACATCTGCTCTCTTGGTTAAAAGATCATATTCACAAGTTTTAAATTTTAAACATTTAAAAATTGAAAGTTCAGATATTTTTACATTTTCTTAATGAGAAAAAATGTTAAATTCCTGTCACTTCACTGCTGTAAAGCTCTTTAAGTCTCTCACTGAGTCATCTCAAATATAAGTCCACAGAAGCCCACTGCAAGAGACGCCAGTCTCACTTCTTCCCATTAGCACTGAGGCTTCCATCTTATGGTGAGAGGAACCGCACCAGGCAGCATTTATAGTCTAAACGATAAGAATTTATCAATCTTAAGGTCTGAAGATTTCTACCAAGCTATATGTCACATCCAAGCACTGTGTCAGAAGTCATAGAGGCACGTCAAGCCAGCAAATATTCCCCAAAGCAGAGGGACACTTTGCAATCATTTTACCTACTGAGGGCTTTAACTCACTGAAACAAATTACCTGGCTCCTTTATTTCTTTTGAATAACACATATTTAAAAAGAAAGAATGAAATCAGAGAACAAATTGAGGATTCATGTTTTCTTCAATTTTACATTGACTATAAAATGCAAAAACAACAAAACAGTATGTACCCAACAAGTTGTGTTACTACAAAATGTTCAGAACAAAGAACATGGACAAAGGAGTTCTTGCTAGGTTGCTATTATGAAATAGTAAGTAGGAAGCCTCAGACCCAAGGCTGTACATCCCTGTTAGAAGGCAGTAAGACACTGCTCAGGTCACACACACAGAGTCTTCACAAATTATATAATCTTGAAGCTGGAAGAGGCATCACATATTTCTAAAAATAACTTATTTATTTTATGTTCACTGGCATTTTTGCCTGCATGTATGTCTGTGTGAGGGTGTCAGATCTTGGAATTAGGAACAGTTATGAGCTGCCATGTGGGTGCTGGGAATTAAACCCAAGTCCTCTGGAAAAGTAGTTAGTGCTCTTAACGCATGAGCCATCTCTCCAGCCCTAAGGCATTGCATCTTTTAAGCCAACAGCTGTAATATGGAAGACATGGTCACATGACAGGAGCTGACATACTCAATGTCACTAAAAAAGCCATCTGCAGGCTTCAAGTGGTTTGATCCTGAGAAAATAGGAAACAGTATATACACATGTATGTGTTAACATACATCTATGTGTACATCTATGCACATAGACACAAATACACAAGCACATACAAATATACTCAGACAAACAAGTATATACGCACATTCTAGAAAAATAGAGACTAATACTGTTATGCTTTTACAAGATTAGTCATTATATGTAATTAACAAATTATAAAAATAGCTTGGCTTATGCATTGATTTTTTTCCATGAACAGTATTATACCATTTCCAAAACAGCTAGCAACCTTTCAGGTACCCCTGTAATCAACTGGCCATGTAGCCATTGTTCAGTCACCTAATGAAGTACCCCTTTGCTTTTCCATTAATCAACCATTACTTCTTTTTTTCAACTATTATTTCTTGAGGCACAATAAGGAGAGACCTTCTCTTTCCTTAAAATGCCAATGGCTCCTTTATAGTCACTAGTGATCAGTGACTACCAAGCTGTTTGTATGATTTATTTTCATCTAAAATGTCAGGAAGCTTACATTGCTAGTCAGCTTATTGATAGTGAGAACTCTGTCTTGTGCCTCTTGGGGAGAAATCGAGATTATGCTATGTTTATCCTTGGTTATACTTGTTACTTTAAGAAGAGAAAGTACCAACGGTGTAAGTTCCCAGTCTCACACTATTATATATTTTCTTAGCTCTTATATGTTTAATGTAAAAACTATTTTTAAGCAAACAATGCTGATGCAGAATATTACCCAGAAAGATATGAAGACCTTATGGGAGCCCTTCAGCTAGCCAAAAAGCATGGTTTATTAAAGTCACTTATGTATCTAACCTACGAGAGATAAACATTTGCTGTCATACCAGTGAGTCCCGTTGGTTGGTCAGTTTTCTCTACATAGCTATCACTTTCTTTTTTGTTACCATGGCAATGCCCTATGAGTCAGCTGGGGTAACTGTGGCTGAGGTGTTAGGTCTCACACTAGCCTTCAGAGGTGTTTCCTTCCACATTACTTTGACAGCTTGTTCCTGCTTGTCAGAGAAGCCAAATGAGAAGGTGGGGGAGATGTGTCTTCCTTCTGGGAAAAACCCACCATCTAATGGTTTCCTCTGGCATAGTGACACCTACTGGGAAGTATGTGTGAACACGGCCCATTGCTGTACTACGATCCTGCCACATTCACCCTGGTCCATAAGCCTAAGACTTTCAAGCAGCTTGGACAAATACACAAGTTAGACAACATGAAGATAAACTGGGATTGTCCATCTAGGAACTGACAGAATAACCAATAGACAACTTCCCAGAGGATTCAACTCCAACACCTTTTCAAGTGTCAACCTAAGTTTGCAAAACAATTCATTCTAATATGTAAAATATTCCATTATGTGGCATACACTTCTATACTTAAATAGAGATTACATTTATTTCTGTTTTCAATTTTCTTCTAATTCAAAGTGAAAATAATAAGACTGACCATCAAGACTTTGGTATACTGGTGGCTGGCACCAGGGTGCTTCAGCTAGTCAAGTCCAAGTGGAATGATGAAAACAGTGGCATGGCATCTAGGCATGTACAGCAATTACTACATGGCAGTTGCTAAGTAGCTCACACTTTAAAGTTCACTTCTTTGTCATTTTTGGTCTCCACATAGGACGGGCTGGCCTGAAACTCAAATTCTTCTAGCCTTGGTCTCTCCAGTAGAATTATAGACATGTACCACCATACCCAGCTAGGAAAATACCTTAGGTGCTAGTTCTTGAGATCAGGGTTAGATATCTTTCACAGTATAGACAAAGCCTGGTATTTTATCATTTTCTTAAGCCTGACAAAGTTTAGCATCATCTATGCTTAGTGTTCAACACAGTGCCTTAATAATATATATTAATAGTACTTTAATAGGGTAGATTTGGGGGGGTGGTTGTTTTTGCTTTTGTTTTTTAAAGGGTAAGGTACAACAAACCTTGTAGCATTGCAAGGTCAGTCACAACAGTAATAAATCAGGTTGATAGGATGCACCTTCAATATATGATGCAGAAATGACCAGACATAATTAATCAACAACAACCGATTCTCCATCATGGACTATTCTAAAAGATTAACACTCCCTCCCCTTTTCAGTGAAACGGCCCTTTCACTCAAACATATACTCTATTTCTGAAAACATGGTTGCTCTTAAAAGGAGGGCTTAACTGCAACATGATTCAAAAAAGTTTCCTGCTTTCAAAGTAAAAAGTCATTTTCCCTTCTTCAGCCAACATGGGTATTTGATCTAGGCTCATAGAGTTCCTTTGATTTTTAATAAAAAAAAAAAAACTCTGAACTCAGGCAATGCCAAACACCATCCCTTATTCTCCCAATGCACAGACCTTAATTCTCGTGAATTTCACATTATTAGAGAGACATATATGTTGCCATAGTCACATGTCATTCAATTTGTACACTTTAAAGTTCTTTTCATCTGTGCCTTTGTCTGTCTGCAGTGAATTCATTTGAGACATGTTTGGCTTGTCTAATAGGACAGGCTTGACATCCATAACTTCAGTTCATCATGAAGAGAAAGACTCAGGCAAATTCCAACACAAGAGAATTCTACAAAATTACCCAACCCTCAAGGTATTGATTATGTGAGAGGGTGACTACAGAGGCAATGTGTCATATCACATCATATCACCATAACATGTGTAGCTATTAACATTCAACATTTTGATGTGCTCTTCGATACCTACTTATCACAGAATTTGTCAAGATTCCCCACTGTCAAGTTTACCACCCCCACTCCCCACCTCTTCCAACTCTATACACTTGGAAGGAAGTTATACTGTACAGGCCACTCCTAAAGCTAAGTTGTACTTTGCCCAGCACCCACTCTAATAGTTATATACATCATGGATCATCATTTGAAACTTAAAACTGCAGAAATTATCCACAGAGATTCTTCTCTTAATGATCAGAGTTACTGAATTTTAAATTCCACTATAATAGTCCTTAATATATTGGTTTGTGCTAAAAGAGGTACTATTAAGTGACAATAGTCATGATAGCCCAAGATATTATAGACCAATTTGAAAATATTTTTGGGTTCTGGGCCAGAATTTATCATGCATGGACTCATGTGTAGATGGTGTCTACATATTTTACATATGACCCCTTTAAGATCAGACCAGACCACATGACGACTTAATGAGAGAAAAGGTCCTACTTAAAGTTATACTTCAAATTAAATAATTAACACAACACTATTGAAATATACAACTACTTTATTTCACACAATTTAAAATTAATAAAATGAATCAGTTATATATACTACTATAAGCTAATCTTGGACTTTGATCATAACTTGTAACAAAACAAATGACCTTGAACAAATAGGGAAAAATGCAAAATGTTTGAAATGTTTGGTGACTAAAAAGCATTTACAGAGTGCCTGCTATGTGTCAAATATCAAAGAAGGAGAGAATATAATATTTTATCCATGCAGGCACAGAGCAGAAAACAAGCGAGACAAAGGCATTGCACTCTACTATGTGACTAGAATATTCATAAGAAATAAAACATACTGAGGGAGAAAATTGGACCTTGACTAGTAGGTTTACTAATTCACTGCACAAATGACAATTTCACAATAGAAATATTAACTATACTTTGTAAACATAGCAGTTCAGCCATGGCCCTTTAATATAGCTCTTTATATGTGGTAATCCCCAACCATAAAATTATTTCATTTCTATTTCGTAACTAATTTTTCTACTGTTTGATGGTCAGAGGTGACCCCCATGAAAGTGTCATTTGACCCTAAAGGAGACATGACCCCCAGGTTGAGAACCACTGCTTTAAGGTCAGAGAAGACCCTTAAAAAAGACCAATCCTTGTTGCCTCATGTATTAACACCAAAGTATAACACTTGCGTTAATCACAAACCACAACATGCCGGTAGTGGGCCAAAGCTTTCATTTTCCTGTGAATGGCAGGCAGATACTATTGTCAACAGGACTGAGCTAATAAAGGTATCAAAGTACTAAAGATTAATTAAGTCCCACCACCCTCTCCTGTTCTTGGCAGAGCTCAGGGAACATAACGTCTCAGCTTCTGATGAGGAAAAGCTGATGTTCAAGCCGTGCAAATGATTATTTTAGAAGAAACAAACTCTTTTAATTCAGAGCTTTTCTAGCTTTCTAACTTCATAGAATTCTAAGTGAAGAGCCTGCAGACATATTTTGTGCCATTTTTAAAAGTCTCGTCTCACATCTTCAGACATTTTGTGGCAGTATAACCAGTGTCTAGACACCAAAGTAGATACTGTAAAACCAGCAACAACCAAAATGGTCCTTCCTTCTACTTTAGATGATGTGCACACAAGGTCACAAACATGCAAGTGTACAAATATTTCCATCATGCACTCAACAGGAGACTGTTATTTGCAGACAAAAATATTGATGTTGCTAAGCGATACTGAACAAATCACAAGCTGTCTTTTTTTATTTTTTCCCCATCTATTTCTCGCTCATAAACAATTTTAACACCGTTCCAGGTCTGCTCATATTTTGTCACAACTAAAATATCGAATTTACTACACATTCATAATATCAAAAGACTAATCTGTTAACACTCTGTAGATCCTTCCTAAAGTCTAAACAGAGGGTGAGTGAAGTCTTAGGCAATATCATAGAGTAAATGAGCAAAATAAATCATTATTAGCTATCTTTTTTCCCTCCGAGTTTGTCTCAGCAAAGGAGAAATAAAAGTTAAGTAAATAAAAGATCCCAACATGAATTTAGCAAGTTACCACACACAGACACTTCTCATTGAAAAAGCACATGGAGTTAAAGCAACCAATTTTAGGTTCTGTCTCCTTCTTTGCCCCTTCTAAAAGAACTTCATTTGAAATTGGGGTGTGTGGTAGTTTGAATTTAATTAGCCCCCATAAGCTCATAGGGCATACTGCTATTATAAGAGGTGTGACTTTGTTGGAGTGGGTATGGCCTTACTGGAGGAAGTGTGTTACTGTGGGGGTGAGCTTTGAGGTTTCCCATGCTCAAGCTACCACCCAGTCTCTCACTCCACCTTCCTGTGGCCTTCTGATCAAGATGTAGCCAGCAACATGTCTGCCTGTATCCTGCCATGCTCCCCACCATGATAATGGACTCAACTCTAAAAATGCAAGCTGCCAACTCAATTAAATCTCTTCCTTTGTAAGAGTTGCCGTGGCCATGGTTTCTCTTCACTGCAGCAGAAACCCTACCTAAGACAAGGTACAAAAGGTAAGAGAAGGAAAGAACTCAAAGGACCTTCCAGCATCCACCCTTCTCTGTCCACAAATAATTCCTGTCCAGGAGCATATGAAAATGAACTCAGCACTATATAAACATAAAGTAGATCTTGGAGTAGGAAATACATCAGCAGTTAATTAGTCCATGGGCCTTCATAAGGCAACCCTAAATAGTAGATCTGTCTCAAGGCTAGATGGGATATACTTCCTCTTACTTTCCCATCAGGCCCCAATGCTGCAACCTGTGGGATAAATGAGACTGCTGGTGTCATAGAATGACCCTGTTTGGTGAAATAAAAAAAAATAGGTCCTGCTAAGAGTTATAGGTGTGATCTCAGTAGTGGGAGAACCAGTTAGAGACACCGAGAATTTATGGTGACATTTGTGGGAGATAAGAAGTGTCAAGTGGAGACAGGGCCCTGCACCTCACCTGGGCATCAGAGCTGGCCCTGGTGACATGAGTGTGGGTGACCTGGATCTGAGGACCTGAGATCAGGAGGACTGGTCCCACTCCATGCTGCAGGCTGCACTGGGTAAGCTAGCTGAGGTAGTGCTGGAGAGCTCATCCAGGTAGTGTCGAAGAGGGAAAGCTGGCAGGCTGACCAACCCAACTACCACCCAGGCCCAGAACCAGGGCTATGATTTTGCCCACCCCAACATCCACCTCATCGATGAACTGTTGGAGCAGGTGAAGGGGACAAACCTACAGATCCAAAATAGTAGGATCTCCATGACACAGGACAACAACAGGATATCTAAGAGGAGTCTCAGTGAGAGCCAGTTATTTATGGTGTAGCAGAAGCCAGAGGTCCTGAGCCTAATCAATGACTCTTGGCAATGAGCACTTGGAAGTACAGATGAATGGACTACAGTGGTAAACTGTGTGATTCAACAGGCTACACTATACCTTCCACAACAAGATTTCTCCCTCCTGCCCCCCTCCCTCCAAAATTTGGTTTTGTTGGGGGGGGGAGGTTACAAGGACAGACAGTGGGTGCAAGGGGATGGGAAGATAAGTGGGATCAGAATGCATGATGTGAAATCCACACAGAATCAATAAAAGTTTTTTTTAACAAAGAAGTAGCAAGTGCTTTGCTACCTCCAATCCAAAGACCGACCCCCCTAGGCTGGGATGGATAAGAACCAGTAGCCAATCAGGTACCACCAAGGGGAAGCTTGACGGAAGGGCAGTGTGGCCAGTGGTCTTGGCTCAGGGTGACAACATCTGCATACATCACAGGGGATTGGAAGATGGCAAAGAATGGAACATGCCAAAATGGAAACCAACCCAGGCTGGGTCTCTTATCTAGAACATTTCCTTGTTGTTTCCCATAGCACATTTATAGCATTCAACTCTTTCTCCATGTTCTCAAGTTTTGATTTATTCCAAGCACGTAGTAGCTCCCAGTGATAAGTGTTTTCACAGATTCATAACAAGCTCAAGAATCTTGGGTTGATTTTTCATCCATCACAACATCTATCAGTTTAAGACTCTCATTCTAGCTTTGTCTTCATTACAGACTCTAGCAGATTCTATGAATGAAACCACTTCCTTACTGAATTTGAAGTGTCTTTCTGCAGGATGATATGTCTCATAAACTCATTGTGAAGCTATTCATTGTTCTTCCTGATAGAATGTTTTGTGCCCACCTCAAAACTAATGATAATTTCTTCAAAGTTTTCTGAATTAAAAATATACGATCTGAGGTAGAGGCTCAGGATGATCAATGTGGCAGGGTTTTCATCTTGATTCTGTAGAATGAGTGAACCTGGACTAGAGGAGTCAAGACACTGTAAGAGTTCTCCAGCTTCAACGCGCCAGTGCCTGAATTTGAATCTCTTGATCATTCTGTTACTGGTTCCTACAGCAAGAGGGGGAAAGTCAGAAGCTTTCAGTACACAGACTTAAGACCCTTTGAGCCACCCCAAGTTGCTGTTGGCATGGATAGCTTCCATGCAGGAATACTATTAGCTCCTCCATGATTATCTAAGTTTCTTCTCTCTGGTCTCTGTCATCTTCCAATGGCCACCATCACAGCTTCGTTAATGTTTCACTGTTGCAGATCAACGGCCCAGGTGTAGTTCCCTTTCTTCCAGTATTTAAAGCACGATTATGAATTACTAACTTTAAATGCTTAGTGAGTAAAATGAAGTGGTCTTTTTGATACCTCACATGCAGCTCCTTCCTTGGAAGTACTTAGCACCCTGTCGGGATGCCTCTCAGCATCTTCCCAGTACTGAGCTCCAGCCTGTGATGAGGACTTACTCTGCCACCCTAGGCTAATTTGCCAACTGTGCATACTTTGCCTGTTCTCCAAAAATGAAGAGAGATGTTTTCATTATGGTTTTAGCCTAAACAAAACTCCAACTTCTTATTAAGAATGTTTAATAAAAGCAACAGGGTGTTAAAAACTGTCAGCAGGGAGCATAGTCAATTACATGCTGCCACCATGCCTCCCTCTGTGCCTCAGTGCAAATATTTCTCATCTTCATAGCTTTTCCGAAACCCCAGACTATCATCCCAATCAGCTCCACCCCAACTCTATAAAAGATGACTCACACCAGTATCGGCCAAGGCAAATAGAGGTTTGCTTAGGGAAGCTGGGAATGTAGCATTTGTTTTAGGACTCATGTGGTAAAGAAGAGAGCCCTGCCTTAAGATGCCTGTATTTCTTGCACCATGCCAATATTTATTAGGTACTAATGAGGTAGACCCACACCAGTACACGCTAGTGGGCCTCTCAATAAACCGAAGACATTGCTCTTATTCTCAAGTATCTTGTGCAAAAGTTTTCAAACAGTTTTAGCTTTAAGAAAAAAAAATAAAGCTCAGGAGTTTCAATCCTAACTTCCAGGTATAATAAAGAACCATGGGATCTGAAGGGGTGCTATGCAAGCATAGGAACAAGCGCCACATCTCTTCCCTTTCACCTCAGAATAAACTTAACAGAAATAAAGCTAGTAACAGAAACTGGTTCAGCAACAAAGAAGCACAACGTCTTAAAGCATGAGAACTATAAATCCTGTAGCATGAATAATAAAAATCCAGATACAGATATTGGGGTTCAAGCTGAAGATCAGAGAAGCAAAGCAGCCAAATTACCAGAGAGCCCTTAACTCTACCAGGGCTGAGGCGATCCTGACCTCAATGTCGAGGGAGACTAATTACCCAAGACTACTACTCACTCCAGTCTTATATACCTCTCTAGTGATGGGATTAAAAGTGTGAGCTCTGTTTCTCTTTTAGACTGATTCACTCTCATGTAGCCCTGGGTGGCCTTGAACTCACAGAGACCCATCTGCATCTGTCTCCTGAGTCCTGGCATTAAAGGTGTGTGCCGCCGCCACCACCACCCAGCTTCTATGGCTGTGGCTAGTTTTGTATTCTGATATCCAGGCTAGCTTTATTAGATCATAAATAATATACCACAAAATCCCAACATCTGTCAGAGTCTAACATCAAAACATTTCAAGACAACAAAACAAACAGAAGCAAAACAAAGTAACTACAGAACTACAGTGGTGCACAATTGTACCTCACCAACCAGAAATCCAGATGCTCATTCTTCAGCAGTCTTCCCCAAGAGGAATCTAGCCAACAACAGCATCCCCAGCTTAACTGACTCTGCATGGAGCTACTTCGTGGCCCTGCAAGCAAAGCTAACTTTGTGATATCCCAAAGTCCCTTTAGCAAGTCCATCACTGAATCAAGGGGAGTACAGCATCACCCTTTGCTAAGTCGAGTCAGCAACTGTGCAGGAAGGGAACCATATGCCCCCACACTGGGCCTAATCTGATCATACCAAGTGTTTGCCTCACTGATAGTGCAAACTAGTGAGAATGGCCAAAAGTATCACTTGTACCAGGATGCCAAGTAAACCCACTCACCAATACTGCTCAATTACATCAAACATCTGTGGGGCTTGTAGTACTAAGTAAAAAATCAAATGAAAAACAATGGTATGTAGTGATTTCATCTCTGCTCTGAGATAACACTGCTGTTAAATAATTCCAGAATGCCATCCTCCCCAGTTGCTAACTTCCATCCCAGCTCAGTGTGATGCCTTGGCAGTAGGCACAACACTGAATTTAGAATAACTTTGCTACTATGACTTTCCAAATGAAACCCACTCCCTCATCCTTACTAGGTCCCCATCTGCCCAGTCTTACTTGTATGGCTTTCCCTACCTGTCAAGAGGTCTTTGCATTCCAAGTACCTCTCCAGGTCTCCCTGTCACTGTGACCTAAGCACAACAGACATGATATCATACTGTCTCTCCTCCCCCACCATTCTTCTCAGCCTCCTCCACCTCTAAAACTCATTTAGTGGTTCACAAACTGCATTACTCTGAAGTCATGGAAAAAAGTGACCAGTGTGGCTTCTGGTAAGAATCACATCAAGAGAGAGAGAGAGAGAGAGAGAGAGAGAGAGAGAGAGGAGGGGGGAGGGAGGGAGGTAGGGAGGGAGGGGACATTAAATTCCAACAGAAGCCAGACAGGACTGTGTGGACGAATTCACTCACTAAGTTGTATACTGTCACTGAATAGTTCCTGATACACAAATTTAGTACGTAATCTTATCTCAGATTCACATTTTAGTTCTGCCTAAGTGATTTGATCATGTGGAAGTTTACCCTGAGGAACAAAGGCTCCAAAGAATTCCTTTTCTTCTTTGTTCTCTGGCATCTAAGCTGATGCATAGAGAGACACTGAGCAAGCTTAGAAACAAGAGACCTTTCTGTGTCCATGACCACCTTCCATACTCTGTGAGCAGTGCCCAGAATAACGCATGGAGGCAATTGGCGGGGACCATTAATGGAATGACATCGATCTCACTCTCTTCTTTGGGAAAAGGAAACTCTTTGGGTAAGCCTGAATTGTCTGGCCATTAAAACCTCAGAGTTAAGAGAGTCTCAGAAATTTGATTTAAGTTTTGCCTCATGGCATCTTCCACTATAAAAGCAACGGTTGCTCAAATGGAAATTCAGAAAACACAAGACGCACATAAAGATGCACAGACCATCTACATTCTGAAGTGTTTTGAGGGAGTACAACCTGGGTCTCAGGCAGCCTCTGAAGCTGCAGGACCAATCCCTTTCTGTGGAGAATGTCATTGCCTTACACTACTCTCTGTCCCCTAGATGCTGTTCAGACATTAGCTGTCCGATTGTCCCCTTAAGCTCTGACCACTCTTCCTGCCTCCAGACCACTCAAGAGAACAGTATTTGTTTTGTTTTGTTTGTTTGTTTTTCTGGAGGTGCTTTGTAACTGCACACGAACTTTACTGCCACCTTCTCCAATCAATTCTTTCCAAGTGCCACTCAAGATTAAAAAAAAAACAAACAACAACAACAACAACAACAAAACCCTCTATGCCTACTGCTGGGCTGATTTCACAACTTTCTGTCTCCTGAAAACATGTCTTTGTTTTCTTTTCAGGTCTGTAACTGTATTAAGCTCAAGACTCAATTCCTGCTTCAAATATCTTCCTTGCTTAGGAGGTGGGGTGGAACACAGCTTTTGCTATTTATGGTGTCAAAGAAGTTTTGTTTACCCTATTAACAAAATCAACAACTGGACTCCATGGCACACTAAAAATGTCTCCAGCCCACTGCACCACCCTTGCTGGGAAAAAGAACATGCCAGTGAAACAGGCCCAAGGCAGAATAGTGGCTCTGCAATAGCCATGTGTCCTAGGTAGGGTTTCTATTGCTTTGATGAAACCCCATGACCGAAAACAAATTGGGGAGGAAAGGGTTTATTTGGCTTAAACTTCCACATGTATCATTGAAGAAGTCAGGACAGAAAGGCAAGCATGGCTGGAACCTGAAGACAGGAGCTGATGCAGAGGCCATGGAGGAGTATGGCTTACTGGCTTGCTCAGCCTGCTTTCTTCTAGAGAACCCAGGAACACCAGACTTGGGATGGTACCACCCAAAGTGGGCTGGGCCCTCCCCTATCGATCATGAATTAAGACAATGCCCTCTAAGCTTGCCTATAGCCTGATATTATGGAGGCATTTTCTCAATTTAGGCTCCATCCTCTCAGATGAGTCTACCTTGTGCCAAGGTGACATAAAACCAGCTAGCACACCATGCTTTCACTAAATGTATACAATATATAACTTTCTATAATAAGCATGCCCAACTCTCATTGTTGGTACTCGCCTAGGTCCAAATGTCCTGTATTACAATCACAAACCACTTTTAGGTATTGTGCTTGACGTAGGCAGGTATCAAAGGACATAAGAGCTGATTGCTCATTGGTGTGATGGTCACCCATACCTGTGCTAGTGAGCTTCCTTAAGTGTTTACCTCTGTGACTTGGTCTAAATTTCTTAGTGGATTGGCATGTATGTGTTAACATGGCCCCCAAGATTTTTTGCAGATTTTTTTTAATTTGAATTAGAAACAAGATTGTTTTACATGTCAATCCCAGTTCCCTCTCCCCCCCCCCAACTAAAACTCTACCTATCACATATCCTTTGTGCTCCCCCTAGAGGGTGAGACTTTCCATAGGGTATCAAAGTATCCTTTGGGATAGGGCCTAGGCCCACCTCCGTGTGTCTTGGCTCAGGGAGTATCCCTCTATGTGGAATGGGCTCCCAAAGTCCACACCTATGCTAGGGATAAGTACTGAACTACTACAGGAGGTAGTGTAGATTTCCGAGGTTTCCTCACTGAAACCCATGTTCCTGGGGTCTGGATCAGTTCCATGCTGGTATCCCGTCTATCAGTCTGGGGAGCAAGAGTTCCCCAATGTTCAGGTCAGCTGTTTCTGTGGGTTTCACCAGCCTGGTCTGGACCCCTTTGCTCTTCACTCATCCTTCTCTGCAACTGGATGCCAGTTCAGTTCAGTGATTAGTTGTGGGTGTCTGCTTCTACTTCCATCAGCTACTGGATGAGGGCTATTGGGTGGCATATAAGTCAGTCATCAATCTCATTATCAGGGGAGGGCATTTAAGGTAGCCTCTCCTCTGTTGCTTAGATTGTTAGCTGGTGTCATCTTTGTAGATCTCCCAACATTTCCCTAGTGCCTGATTTCTCTGTAAACCTAAAATGTCTCCCCATCTATGGTATCTCCCTTATGGTATCTCCATTCTTGTTTCCTTCAATTCCCCTGACTCAACCTTTCTGCTTGCTCATGACTTCCTCACCCCTCCTCTTCTCCCCTTTTCATTCTCCTAGCTCCCTCTCCCTCTTTCTGTGCTCCCAATTTGCTCAAGAGATCTTATCCCTTTTCCCTTCTCCAGGGGACCATTTATGTCTCCTAGGGTCCTCCTTGTTAACTAGTTTCTCTGGCAGTGTGGATTGTAGGCTGGTAATCCTTACTCTATGTCTAAAATCTGAATATGAGTGAGTACATATCATGTTTGTCTTTTTGTGATTGGGTTACTTCACTCAGAATGGTTTCTTCTAGTTCCATCCATTTTCCTGCAAATTTCAAGATTCCATTGTTTTTTTTCTGTTGAGTAGTACTCCACTGTGTAAATGTACCACATTTTCTCTATCCATTCTTCAGTTGAGGGGCATCTAGGCTGCTTCCAGGTTCTGACTATTACAAATAGTGCTGCTATGAACATCGCTGAACAGATGTCCTTGTTGTATGAATGTGCTTCTTTTGGGTATATGCCTAAGAGGGCCTCCAACATTTCTAAAATGGTAGCACCAACTCAATCTGGCAGGGATGCCTGTGGAAGTCTGACTCATTTCAGAAGTGTAAGACAAGTACCTGATACATGCTTTCTATCGGGACCATGATAGAGATTCTACCATGCAGAGTGGACCAGTATGGAATTCTAAACCCTGAAGTACTCACCTCCATTCACGTACAACAGAACACACTCAGAAAAGGAACCAGACATGAGCCTGCTTAGTCCCCACTTGGAGGTGTGAACAGGCAAGCTTGCCAACAATCACAAAAGCAATGAGAAAGAAGTGCTATAGAACCACCAAGAGTCTTCCTGGTGCAGACTAAGAGATAAGCAGTGCTTAGATTCCAGAGAATGATTCAAAAAGGTTATAAATGTGTTTAACACTTTCAAAGAACAAACACATCTCCAGTTCTCAACCAGGATTTGTTACTAAGGAATAAATCTGAAGAAGGGTTTCTCTATGGTGCATTTGGAGTATGCACTTCCTCCTAAAACTATGTGTTCCGCTGCCTGTTTCCCTTGGCCCTGTTCTAACACCTGCAGACATCTGCAAATACTAGCACCCCACAGATAGCAAATCACAAGCTTATTTAATGTCCATTTGACTTCAAACACCAATCTACTTTATCTTGGAAACTAAACAAAGAGCTACAGAGATCTGAGTTCTTTGGCTCCTACCTCATTCTAAGTTTTGAAAACTTGTAGTTTTAGCAAAAGACAGGCACCGATAAATCCAAGAGATTTGCTATAAAAACAAACAAAACAAAGCATTTTACCCAACCTCCACTGCAGCCCACTGTGTACATTTCAACTACATATCTTGCGTCTTTGTTCTTGAGCCAGATGGAACTTAGCATGTCGGTGCTGCCTACCATCCAATCTTCCCCAACCCTCAGGAAGTCAGGGCTTCTAGAACTGTCTCAAGGGGTTGGGGTGGGGTCTTTCCAGGTTTCAGTTGCTCATGTTAGCCCAGCAAACAGCCACTTTGCCCTATGGCAGGTTATTTATTTGTTGTTATAGCTATAATTATTTTTCATGTACTAGAGTTTTTTATATAACTATTACTATTAAATAATGAATTCTTTACCTATTGAATGATACAAACTCTAGGCAATAATTAGGCAAATATGCAAATATTAACCTTTATATTAACCCTTAAACATCTGGTGGAATCTTCCCTTCCTCTGGGATGCAACTATTAGGTTGCTCACTTCATTTGTAATTTCATCTGGGCAAAGAAGAAAACACAAACAATATCTAATAGTAATAAATACTGAATAACATGAGGTTAGGGAACAGGACAGATTATCTCGAAAACGGTGGCAGAAAATGTTTATCTGCAGCACATGCTTAGGGACTTTCTGTTGTGAAGGAAACACAACGAAGAGCTTGTGTCTGGTTTTCCTACTAGCAAAATAGAAATGCTCACTTCTCCAAGTTCTAGACTCTTTCTCGAAAAGATCAATTTTTGTGCACATTTTAAAAATGAAACTGAACTTACTTAATGACAAGAAAGTTACCCTAAAAAGTTATTCTTTCAGGCAGTAAAAGTTATTCTTCAAACACGTACACGGCTAACCCACAGCATGGGTCATTGTGTTTATTCAATCACTTCTTGGACCTCAAGTCTCCTCAGAGGCCTCAGAATGAAGTGGTTTTGGGAAGACATAAAATGACTTCCCAACAAGCTTTGAGTACTCCAGCAAGTGCTCCTGAGCAATCCTTCCATCTGAGGAGCTCTTGGCAGGAGCCACTTGTCTTGGTTTGTGTGTGTGTGTGTGTGTGTGTGTGTGTGTGTGTGTGTGTGTGTGTGTGTGTGTGTGTGTGTGTGTGTAATGGGAAGAGGTAAATTCAAGCCAAAATCAAACTTACACCAAAGGTAAACTTAATTTCTCATGAAGAAACAAAGAAGTGCAAAAGCATTGGCCCCAATTTCTCTGCTAGAACAAGTAGAAAGATTACCCATCATCCCTCCAAGACTTCACTAAGCAGATCAACTATACAGACTCCAACTCTAATAAGAACTAAACTTCCCTAGAGAAGGCTTTTCACTCAACAACAAAAGAATTTATAGGAATTAAAATGTTCAATGATACTCCATAAACCCAAGAAAATCTATGGATTTATACTATCCTATTCTTTAACATGGTTCTTCAGTGTTGATTTATGATACAAAAGCACTGACATCCCCACTTTACAGAAAAGGAGATCAAGAATTGACACTCTGATCAAGATTAAGCATACTTCGATTGTTTAAATTGACTCTCAACTTGACGGTCTATACAAGCAGCCTGAAGATAAATTCTTGGACATGCCCACGAATCTGTGAGAGAGTTTCTATGTTAGGTTAACAGAGCTGGAGCAACACCCTAACCAACACAAAGGCCATCTCTCTATGGCCATGAAGTCTGTTCTGCTCTACACTGCGGGGAAGAAGGCATCCTATTTCTGCACCTCCACCCATCTTCCTTGGCACAAAGCTCCATTCTTTTGGAACTTGCCTCCCAGCTCTGAGAAGGTGTGGTTAGGGCTACCTTTGGCTCTAGTCTCAAACCTCCACAAGGGATGGGGGCTTCGGAGGAAAGGGGCATGACACATTCAGGTGACAAGCTTCCATCTATCCTACAACCTTTCTCTAAGCAAAATACACTATGTAACTGATTGGAAAAGCCTACCTGGAGTTGCTGACAATAATGGCTTGTGAACCGCACAGTGTACATGCTGGGAGCTGAACTCAGATCTTCTGCTAGAGTGGTATGCACTCTTAACTGCTGAGCCATCTCTCCAGTCCCCCAAACTGGACTTTTTTTAAAAATCATTTTATTTGAATTAGAAACAAAATTGTTTTACATGACAATCCCAGTTCCTTTATCCCTCCCGTCCACCCCTACTACCCCGCCAACTAAAACCCTACCTATCACATATCCTTTCTTCTATTCTTCCCTTGATTAAACACCTTTCTGCTCCCTCATGACCTCTGCATATTTCCTCTTCTTCCGTTCTCATTCTCCTAGCCCCCTCCCCCCTCTTCCCGTGCTCTCAATTTGCTCAGGGGATCTTGACCCTTTCCCCTTCTCCAGGGAACCATCTATGTCTCTTAGGGACCTCCACGTATATTAGCTTCTTTGGCAGTGTGGATTGTAGGCTGGCAATTATTTACTCTATGTCTAAATTCCACACATGAATGAGTACATATCATGTTTGTCTTTTTGTGATTGGGTTACCTCGCTCAGAATGGTTTCTTTGAGTTCCATCCATTTTCCTGCAAATTTCAAGATTCCATTGTTTTTTTCCGCTGAGTAGTACTCCATTGTGTAAATGACCACATTTTCTCTATTCATTCTTCAGTTGAGGGGCATCTAGGCTGCTTCCAGGTTCTGGCTATTACAAATAATGCTGCTATGAACATCGTTGAACAGATATCCTTGTTGTATGAATGTGATTCTTTTGGGTATATGCCTAAGAGTGGAATTGCTGGATCTTGTGGTAGACTGATTCCATTTTCTTAAGGAGTCACCATACTGATTTCCAAAGTGGCTCTACAAGTTGGCACTCCCACTAGCAGTGGAGAAGTGTTCCCCTTTCTCCACATCCTCTCCAGCATAAACTCTCATTGGTGTCATTTTTTATTTTGGCCATTCTGACAGAAGTAAGATGGTATCTCAGTGTTTTGATTTACATTTCCCTGATGGCTAAGGATGTTAAACACCTTATGTGTCTTTCAGCCATTTTAGATTCTTCTATTGAGAATTGTCTATTTAGTTCTGCCCCCTTTTTAACTGGATTGTTTGGTGTTTTGGAGACTACCTTCTTTGTATACTTTGGAGATCAGCCCTCTATCAGATCTTTTCCCAGTCTGTGGGCTGCTTTTTGGCTTGCTGATTGTGTCATTGCCTTACAGAAGCTTCTCAGTTTCAGGAGGTCCCATTTATCAATTGTTGATCTCAGTGTCTGTGCTACTGGGGTAATGTTCAGGAATCGGTCTCCTGTACTGATTAATTCAAGGGTATTTCCCACTTTGTCTTCTAATAGGGTTAGTGTGGCTGGGTTTATATTGAGGTCTTTGATCCATTTTGATTTAAGTTTTGTGCATGGTGATAGGTTTGGATCTATCTGAAGTCTTCTTCATGGTCCTCATCCAGTTATGCCAGCACCATTTGTTGAAGATGTTCTCTTGGTTCCATCATATAAATTTGGATTGTTTGTCAAAAATCAGGTGTTCATAGGTTTGTGGGTTAATATCAGGGTTTTCAACTCTATTCCATTGGTCTACCTGTCTATTTTTGTGCCAATACCAAGCTGTTTTCAGGACTATAGCTCTGTAATAGAGCTTGAAGTCAGGGATGGTGATGCCTCCAGAAGTTCCTTTATTGTACAGGGTTGTTTTGGCTATCCTGGGTCTTTTGTTTCTCCATATAAAGTTGAGAATTGTTCTTTCAAGGTCTGTGAAGAATTGTGTTGGGATTTTGATGGGGATTGCATTGAATCTGTAGATTGCTTTTGGCAAGATTGCCATTTTTACTATGTTGATCCTACCTATCCAAGAGCATGGGAGATCTTTCCATTTTCTGGTATCTTCTTTAATTTCTTTCTTTAGAGACTCAAAAGTCTTATGGTACAGGTCTTTCACATTTTTGGTTAGTGCTACCCCAAGGTATTTTATGTTGTTTGTGGCAATTATAAACGGTGATGCTTCTCTGATTTCTTTCTCCACCAATGTATCATCAGTGTATAGTAGGCTACAGATTTTTTTGAGTTAATCTTGCATCCTGCCCCTTTGCTGAAGGTGTTTATCAGCTGTAGGAGTTCCCTGGTATAGTTTTTCACGTCACTAATGTAGACTATCATATCGTCTGCAAATAGTGAGAGTTAGCCTTCTTCCTTTCCGATTTGTATTCCCTTGATCTCCTTTTGTTGTCTTACTGCTCTAGCTAGAACTTCAAGGACAATATTGAAGAGGTATGGAGAGAGCAGACAGACTTGTCTTGTCCCCAATTTTAGAGGAATTGCATTGAGTTTCTCTCCATTTAATTTGATGTTGGCTGTTGCCTTGCTGTATATTGCTTTTATTATGTTGAGGTATGTTCCTGTTATCCCTGATTTCTCCAAGACCTTTTTCATGAAGGGGTGTTAGATTTTGTCAAAGGCTTTTTCAGCATCTAGTGGGATGATCATGTGTCTTTTCTTTCTCAGTTTGTTTATATGGTGGTTTACATTGATGGATTTTCATATTTTGAACCATCCTTGCATCCCTGGGATGAAGCCTACTTGATCATGGTGGATGATTTCTCTGATGTGTTCTTGGATTCTATTTGCCAGTATTTTACTGAGAATTTTTGCATCAATGTTCATGAGGGATATTGGTCTGAAGTTTTCTTTCTTAGTTGTGTCTTTGTGTGGCTTGGGTATCAAGGTCATTATAGCCTCTTAAAAAGAGTTTGGCAATGTCCCTTCTGTTTCTATTGTGTGGAACAATTTGAGGAGAATTGGTATTAGCTGTACTTTGAATTACTGGTAGAATTCTGCACTGAAGCCATCTGGCCCTGGGCTTTTTTTTTGGTTGGGAGACTTCTGATGACTGTTTCAATTTCATTAGGGGTTATAGGTCTATTTAACTTGCTTATCTGTTCTTGATTTAATTTTGGTAAGTGAAACCCGTCCAGAAAATTGTACATTTCCTTTAGATTTTCGAATTTTGAGGAATATAGGTTTTCAAGGTATGACCTGATGATTCTCTGGATTTCTTCTGTGTCTGTTATGTCCCCCTTTTCATTCCTGATTTTATTGATTTGCATGTTCACTCTCTGCTGTTTGGTAAGTTTGGATAAAGGTTTGTCTATCTTGTTGATTTTCTCAAAGAGCCAACTCTTCATTATATTGATTCTTTGTATTATTCTCTTCGTTTCCATTTTATTGATTTCAGCCCTCGACTTTATTATTTCCTGGTTTCTGCTCCTCTGGGGTGTATTGGCTTCTTCTTTTTTTTTTTTTTTCTAAAGCTTTCAGTTGTGCTGTTAATTCTCTAGTGTGGTTATTCTCCTGTTTCTTCATGTGGGCATTTAGCACTATGAACTTTCCTCTTAGCACTGCTTTCAAAGTGTCCCATAGGTTTGGGTATGTTGTGTCAGCATTCTCATTGGATTCTTGGAGATCTTTAATTTCTTTTTTTATTTCTTCCTGGAACCAGGAGTTCTGCAATTGGGTGTTACTTAATTTCCATGAGTTTGTAGGTTTTCTGTAATTCATGTTGTTGAATTCTAACTTTAAAGCATGGTGGTCTGATAAGACACAGGGGGTTATTTCAATTTTTTTGTACTTGTTGAGGTTTGTATGTTGCCAAGTATGTGGTCGATTTTAGAGAAGGTTCCATGTGGTGCTGAGAAGGTAAATTGTTTTGTATTTGGATGGAATATTCTATAGATATCTGTCAAGTCCAATTGGGCCCTAACTTCTATTAGTTCTTTTGTTTCTTTGTTAAGTTTCTGTCTGGTGTTCGTCTCCAATGGTGAGAGTGGGATGTTGAAGTCTCCCACTATAAGTGTGTGCAGTTTTATGTGTGATATGAGTTTTAGTAATGTTTCTTTTACAAACATGGATGCCTTTGTATTTGGGGCATAAATGTTCAGAATTGAGACTTCATCCTGATGGATTTCTCCTGTGATGAGTAGGAAGTGACCTCCTTCAATTCTTTTGATTGAATTTTAGTTTAAAGTCCAATTTTTTGGATATGAGGATTGCTACACCCGCTTGTTTCTTGAGTCCATTGGATCAGAAAATCTTTTCCCAACCTTTAATTCTTAGGTATCATCTGTCTTTGAAGTTGAGATGTGTTTCTTGTATGCAGCAGAAGGTTGGATTCTGTCTTATCCATTCTGCTAATCTCTGTCTTTTTATGGGTGAGTTAAGACCATTAATGTTGATGGATATTAATGACCATTGATTATTGTTCATTGTTTGTTTTTGATTTGGTGATGGTGGCAAAAGTGTGTGTGGATTCTGTCCCTTTTTCCTTTTGGCTGTTGTGGGATTATCTATTGCCTATATTTTTCTGGTTATAGTTAACTTCCTTGGGTGGCAGATTTCCTTCCAGGACTTTCTGTAGGGCTGGATTGGTGGATATGTATTGTTTGAATCTATTTTTGTCATGGAATATCTTGATTTCTCCATCTATATTGATTGAAAGCATTGCTGGGTATAGTAGTCTGGGCTGGCATGCATGGTCTCTTAGTGTAGGTAGAATATCTATCCAGGACCTTCTGGGCTTTCAGAGTTTCCATGGAAAAGTCAGGTGTAATTCTGATAGGTTTGCCTTTATAAGTTACTTGACCTTTTCCTTTGCTGCTCTTAATATTTTCTCTTTATTCTGTATGCTTGGTGTTTTGATTATAATGTGGCAAGGAGACTTTTTTTGGTTCAGTCTATTTGTTGTTCTGTAGGCTTCTTGTATTTTCATTGGCATGTCTTTCTTTAGGGTGGGAAAGTTTTCTTCTATGATTTTGTTGAATATGTTTTCTGTGCCTTTGAGTTGGATTTCTTCATCACCCTTCTTCTATACCTATTATTCTTAGGTTTGGTCTTTTCACTGCTTCCCATATTTCCTGCATATTTTGTGTTAGGGATTTGTTGGACTTCAGATTTTCCTTGGTTGATGAATCTTTTTTTGATACTGTGTCTTCAACTCCTGAGATTCTCTCTTCCATCTCTTGTATTCTGTTGGTTATGCTTACATCTGTATTTCCTGACGATTTACTCAGCTTTTCTATTTCCAGAATTCCCTAGATTGTGCTTTCTTGATTGTCTCTATTTCAGTTTTTAGGTCCTGAACTGTCTCGAGAGATTTGTTGATATGGTGTATTTTTTGGTTTGTTTTTTCTTCCATTTCTTTAAGGGATTTTCTCATGTCCTCTTTGAGGTCCTCTATCATTTTCCTGAAGATGTTTTTAAGGTCATTCTCTTCTGATTCATCTGCATTGTGATGTTCAGGTCTTGTTGGTGTATGGTTCCTAGTCTCTGGTGGTGTCATACTGGGTTTTCTGTTTTTGAATGCTTTTACATTGACCTCTTCTCATCCTTTCTTCTGGTGGTGTAGCAGGAGTCTCTTCCTCTCCTTGTGGGTATGGGACCAAGGTTCCCTTCTAGTAGATACAAACAGTTCCAATACTCTGATGTCTGTCCTCTTGATGTGGATGGATGTGGAACTGCCACCAGGGCCTTGGCAGTGTCCGGGTGTGTTGGATCCTGCTGAACCGGAACCGGAGACAGCCCCTGGCCTACCTGGGCTGGTAGATGGAGGCAGAATTGCCCCAGGGGCCTCGGCAGTGTCCGGGTGTGTTGGGTCCTGCTGCCGATCTCAGATCTGGCAAGCAAACCCTTGGCGTTAGATGCCTCTAAGCAGGGCCCAAACTGTTATTTTCTATGTGGTCCAAAGTTGCTGCTTATGTGTGACCTTAGGTAAGTTATATTACCCTTTTGAAGAAGAGGTCTTAAAAGGTGCTCTGTGAAGATAACCTATGTAAGGGTACCCAGCTGTGTGCCTGGCACATACTAGGTGCTCTGCAGATGTTATCTATGAGTTGTCTTCACTAGTATGCTTTTAGACAGAGGGAGGGGATGGCACCCAGACCAAAATATTTGTGATTAGAGAAAGCCAAAGTAGGTTGCTAAGAGCAGCTCGATGAGCCATTAAGTAAATCACTAGGTGTGGAAGTTGTCTCTTCAAGCAGAAAGGTGAGTAGACCATCATTAGCAAGCTGAGAGGGAGTGCACCAGCCTAGAAGAGCAGTAGAGAGGGATGCAGCTGGTGCCAGAGATCAACTGAAATAAAAAGCAGAAGGCAAGCTCCAGGGCAGCTGGCACATATAAGGTGAAGTGGTCTGAAAGATGGGGATGCTGGCAGCTGACCCTGGTCTACTTGTCTCTGTAGAGACCACAGGCACCAGGCACACTCCTGGACTCAAGGCAGGTACCAAGGGTATGCTCCATTCCTTTTACCTGCTGATCTAAAGCATCCTAATTGCTCACAATATTCTGTTTCCCCCTTTGCTCTCTCTGTCTTACGATCTGTCCTTTCCCATGCTATTTGGGCTTTTTCTGCTGCTTCTTCCACAGTAGTAGTCATGGAGAGAGGCCACCACCTGTTCCTCACGATGGGGAAGCCCTCTAAACAAAGCTGAGAAGTTGCACAGATACTGCAGGCTGGAAAAATATTCATCTGCAGGAGACTTGGAAGTAGGCTGTGGTATAGACGTGTTAAAAGATAAAAGGAATATGTCCCAAAATACTAAAACTTTTTTTTATTAATTCAAGTTAGGGAACAAGCTTGTTTCACATGTAAGTCCCTTCTCCCTCTCCCTCCCCTCACCCCATCCCTCCTCCCCACCCCAACCTACCCCCCACCCCATCCACCCACCACTCCCCAGGCAGGGTAGGGCCCTCAACGGGGGCTCTGCAAAGTCCACCAAATCTTCCTGTGCTGGGCCTGGGCCCTTCCCCATGTGTCCAGGGCCAGAGTGTATCCCTTCACATGAGATGGGCTCTCAAAGTCCCTTCTTACACCAGGGGAAAATGCTAATCACTTCCAGAGGCTCCCTGGAATGCAGAGGCCTCCTTATTGGCATCCATGTTCAGGGGGCTGGATCAGTCTTGTACTGGCCTCCCAGATAGCATCTGGGGTCAATGTGCTCTCCCTTGTTCAGGCCAACTGTTTCTGTGGGTACAGACCCCTTCGATCTTCATTCCTCCCTCTCTTCAACTAAATTCCAGATTTCAGCTCAGTATCTCTGTGGATGTCTATCTCTGCTTCCATCAGCCACTGGATGAGAGCTCTAGGATGGCATAAAGAGTAGTCATCAGTCTCATTTTAGGGGAAGGGCTTTTAGGTTATCCTCTCCACCATTGCCTGGATTGTCAGATCGTGTCATCCTTGTAGGTCTCTGGAGATCTCCCTAGTTCCAGATCTCTTCTCAGACCTATAGTGGCTCCCTCTGATATGGTATCACTCATCCTGCTCTCTTTCCTCTATTCTTCCCCCAACTCAATATCTCTGCTCCTCCATTTCCTCTCCTCTACTCCTCTTTTCGTGCTCTTATTGTGGCAACACCCTCTCCCCTACCCTCATGCTCTCAATTGGCTCAGGAGTTCATGCCACTTCCCATTCCTGGGGTCTATTTATCCCTTAGAATCCTTCATGTTTCCTAGCTTCTTTGGTGAAGAGGATTATAGGCTGGTAATCCTTTGCTCTATCTCTAAAATTCATATATGAGTGAGTACATACCATGTTTGTCTTTTTGTGACTGGGTTACCTCACTCAGGATGGTTTCTTCTAGTTCCATCCACTTGTCTGTGAATTTCAAGATTCCATTGCTTTTTTCTGCTGAGTAGTACTCCATTGTATAAATGTACCACATTTTCTCTATCCATTCTTCAGTTGAGGGGCATCTAGGTTGCTTCCAGGTTCTGGCTATTACAAACAATGCTGCTATGAACATGGTTGAACATATGTCCTTGTTGTATGAACATGCACTATTTGGGTATCTACCCAAGAGAGGAATAGCTGGATCTTGAAGTAGATTGATTCCCATTTTTCTGAGCAACCACCATACTGATTTCCAGAGTGGTCTTACAGGTTCGCACTCCCACCAGCAATGGAGGAGTGTTCCTTCTTCTCCACATCCTCTCCAGCATAGATTGTCATTGGTATTTTTGATTTTAGCCATTCTGACAGGTGTGAGGTGGTATCTCAGAGTTGTTTTGAGTTGCATTTCTCTGATGGCCAAGGATTTTGAGCACTTTCTTAAGTGTCCTTCAGCCATTTCAGATTCCTCTGTTGAAAAGTCTCTGTTTAGTTCTGCACCCCACTTTTTAATTTCATTGTTTGTTGTTTTGGTGGCTAGCTTCTTGAGATCCTTGTATATTTTGGAAATCAGTTCTCTGTCAGATGTGGGGTTGGTGAAGATCTTTTCCCATTCTGTGGGTGGTCATTTTGTCTTACTGTGTCCTTTGCATTACAGAAGCTTCTCAGTTTCAGGAGGTCCCATTTATTAATTTCAGACCTCACTGTCTGTGCTACTGGTGTGATGTTCAGGAATCGGTCTCCTGTGCCAATTTGTTCAAGGGTAATTCCCACTTTCTCTTCTAGAAGATTCAGTGTGGCTGGATTTATGGAGAGATCTTTGATCTATTTGCACTGAAGTTTTGTGCATGGTGACAGGTATGGATCTATCTGCAATCTTCTGCATGTCTGAATCCATTTGTGCCAGCACCATTTGTTGAAGATGCTATCTTTTTTCCATTGTATAGATTTAGCACCTTTGTCAAAAATAAGGTGTTCGTAGGTACGTGGGTTAATATCTGGGTCAATATCTGGGTCTTCAATTCGATTCCATTGGTCTATCTGTCTATTCTTGTGCCCAAACCAAGCTGTTTTCAGAACTATGGCTCTATAGTACAGCTTGAAGTCAGGGATGGTGATGCCTCCAGAAGATCCTTTATTGTAAAGAGTTGTTTTGGCTATCCTGGGTTTTTTATTTTTCCATATAAAGTTGAGTATTGTTCTTTCAATGTCTGTGAAAAACTGTGTTGGGATTTTGATGGGGATTGCATTGAATCTGTAGATTGCTTTTGGCAGGATTGCCATTTTTACTATGTTAATTCTACCTATCCAAGAGCATGGGAGATCTTTCCATTTTCTGGTATCTTCTTTAATTTCTTTCTTTAAAGTCTCAAAGTTCTTATTGTACAGGTTTTCACTTTTTTGGTTAGTGTTACCCCAGATATTTTATGTTGCTTGTGGATATTGTGAAAGGTGATGTTTCCCTGATTTCTTTCTCATTGGGTTTATCATCTGTATACAGTACGGCTACAGATTTTTGAGTTAATTTTGTATCCTGCTACCTTGCTGAAGGTGTTTATCAGCTGTAGGAGTTCCCTGGTAGAGTTTTTCAGGTGACTATCTTGTCATCTGCAAATAGTGAAAGTTTGACTTCACCCTTTCCAATTTGTATCCCTTTGATCCCCTTTTCTTGTCTTATTGCTCTAGCTAGAACTTCAAGGACAATATTGAAGAGTTATGGAGAGAGTGGACAGCCTTGTCTTGTTCCTGATTTTAGAGGAAACGCTTTGAGTTTCTCTGCATTTAGTTTGATGTTGGCTATTGGTTTGGTGTATATCTCGTTTATCATGTTTAGATATGTTCCTGTTATTCCTGTTGTCTCCAAGACCTTTATCATGAAGGGGTGTTAGATTTTGTCAAAGGCTTTTTCAACATCTAGTGAGATGATCATGTGGTTTTTCTTTCTCAGTTTGTTTATATGGTGGATTACATTGATGGATTTTCATATGCTGAACCATCCTTGCATCCCTGGGATGAAGCCTACTTGATCGGGATGGATGATTTCTCTGATGTGTTCTTGGATTCGATTTGCCAATATTTTATTGAGTATATTTTAGCTTCAAAGTTCGTGAGGGATATCGGTCTGTACTCTTTCTTAGTCTTATCTTTGTGTGGCTTGGGTATCAAAGTGATTGTAGCCTCATAGAAAGAGTTTGGCAATATCCCATCTGCTTCTATTGTGCAGAACAGTTTGAGGAGTACTGGTATCAGCTCTTGTTTGAATTTCTGTTAGAATTCTGCAGTGAAGCCATCTGGCCCTGGGCTTTTTTTTGGTTGGGATGCTTTTGATGACTGCTTCTATTTCATTAGGGGTTATGGGTCGATTTAAACTGGTTATCTGATCTTAGTTTAATTTTGTAAGTGATATTTATCCAGAAAACTGTCCATTTCCTTTAGATTTTTGAATTTTGTGGAGTACAGGTTTTCAAAGTATGACCTGAAGATTCTCTGGATTTCCTCAGTGTCCGTTGTTATATCCCCCTTTTTGTTTCTGAGTTTGTTAATTAGCATGTTCTCTCTTTGCCTTTTGGTTAGTTTGGCTAGAGGTTTGTCTATCCTGTTGATCTTCTCAAAGAACCAACTCTTTGTTTCATTGATTCTTTGTAATGTTTTCCTAGTTTCTACTTTATTGATTTCAGCTCTCAGGTTGATTATTTCCTGGCGTCTACTCCTCCTTGGTGAGTTTGCTTCTTTTTGCTCTAATGCTTTCAGTTGTTCTGTCAATTCTCTAATGTGGCTTTTCTCCAGTTTCTTCATGTGGGCACTTAGTGCTATGAACTTCCCTCTTAGCACTGCTTTCAGAGTGTCCCATAAGTTTGGGTATGTTGTGTCTGCATTCTCATTAAATTCTAGGAAGTCTTTAATTTCTTTATTTCTTCCTCAACCCAGGAATGGTGCAATTGGGTGTTATTCATTTTCCAAGAGTATGTAGGTTTTCTGCCATTTGTATTGCTGTTTAATTCTAGCTTTAATGCATGGTGATCTGATAAGATACAGGGGGTTATTTCAATTCTTTTGTAACTATGGAGGTTTGCTTTGCTGCCTACTATGTGGTCAATTTTAGAGAAGGTGCCATGTGGCGCTGAGAAGAAGGTATATTCTTTTGAGTTTGGATGGAATGTTCTATAGATATCCGTTAACCCCAGTTGGGTCATAACTTCTTTCAGATCCTTTGTTTCTTTGTTAAGTTTCTGTCTGGTGGTCCTGTCTAGCGGCGTAAGGGGGGTGTTGAAGTCTCCTACTATAAGTGTGTGTGTTTTTATGTGTGTGTTTTTATGTGTGGTTTGAGCTTTAGTAATGTTTCTTTTATAAATGTGGGTGTCTTCGTATTTGGGGCATAAATGTTCAGGATTGAGACTTCATCTTGATGGACTTTTCCTGTGATGAGTATGAAATGCCCTTCTTCATCTCTTTTGATTGCTTTTAGTTTAAAGTCCAATTTGTTAGATATTAGGATTGCTACCTCAGCTTGTTCCTTGAGCCCATTTGATTGGAAAATTTTTTCCCATGCTTTTAGTTTGAGGTATCGCCTGTCTTTGAAGTTGAGGTGTGTTTCTTGTATGCAGCAGAAGGATGGATTCTGTCTTCCTATCCATTCTGTTAGCCTATATCTTTTTATGGGTAAGTTAAGACCATTGACATTTAGGGATATTAATGTCCATTGTTCGTTGTTTGTTTTGGATTTATTGTTGGTGGTGTCATTGTATGTGGATTTTGCCCTCCTGCTTCTTTTTGTGTTTGGTAAAATTAGATTATCTATTGCCTGTGTTTTTGTGAGTGTGGTTATGTTCTTTGGGTTGGAGTTTTCCTTCCAGAACCTTCTGTAGTGCTGGATTTGTGGACATGTATTATTTAAATCTGTTTTTGTCATGGAATATCTTGTTTTCTCCATCTATAGTGATTGAAAGTTTTGCTGGGTACAGTAGTCTAGGTTGACATCCATGCTCCCTTAGTGCTTGTAGGGTATCTATCCAAGACCTTCTGACTTTCAGAGTTTCCATTGAGAAGTCGGGTGTGATTCTGATTGGTTTGCCTTTATATGTTACTTGGCCTTTTTCCTTTGCTGCTCTTAATATTTTCTCTTTATTCTGTAGGTTTGGTGTTTTGATTATTATGTGTTGGGGGGGACTTCTTTTTGTGGTCTAGTCTGTTTGGTGTCCTGTAAGCTTCTTGTACTTTCATAGGCATATCCTTCCGTAGGTTGGGGAAGTTTTCTTCTATGATTTTGTTGAATATGTTTTCTGTACCTTTGAGCAGTGTTTCTTCACCTTTTTCTATACCTATTATTCTTAGGTTTGGTCTTTTCACTGCATCCCATATTTCCTGCATATTTTGTGTTAGGGATTTGTTGGACTTGAGGTTTTCTTTGGTTGATGAATGTATATCCTCTAGCGAGTCTTCAATAGCTGAGATTCTCTCTTCCGTCTCTTGGATTCTATTAGTTGTACTCACGTCTTTAGTTCCTGATCGTTTATCCAGTCTTTCCATTTCCAGCATCACCTCATTTTGTGTTTTCTTTATTGTGTCTATTTCAGCTTTCATGCTTTGAACTATTTCAAGAGCTTCCTTCACTTGTTTGGTTGTTTTTTCTTCGGTTTCTTTAGATTCTTTAAGAGATTTGTTTATTTCTTGAATTTTTTGGTTTGTCTTTTCCTCCATTTCATGTAATTTTTTTGCTTGCCTTTTCTTCTATTTCTTCAAGGGATTTTCTTGTTTCCTCTTTAAATGTCTCTATCATCTTGCTGAGATAATTTTTGAGGTCCATCTCTTCTTCATGCACTGTGTTGGGCTTTTCAGATCTTGCTGTAGTGGAGTCCCTAGATTCTGGTGGTGTCATATTGGTCTTCCTGTTGTTGAGCAAGTTCTTATTCTGTCTTCTTCCCATATCTTTTTCCAGTGAGTGAAGGAGGGGTCTCTATCTCCTCTTGTTACCCAGTGGTGTGTGTGGGCTAGGAATGCAATGTGTGCAATTCTGGATGGTCTTGCCTCTCCTGGTAGTCTCCTCACTGTGAAGGAGTTAGGCCTCTGTAGGGGTCAGGGGGGACCGGAAAGAAGAGTGGGGTGTTTCCAGGCTCAGGGAGTTCCTCACTGCCTGGGCAGGTCTACTCCAAGCAGGAGAAGGCCCGGGGAGATTGGGGTGGATGGGGCTTTGGAAGGGAGTTGGGTTAGAGCAGGCCCTCACTCGCCTCGTTGCGGATTGGTCAGCGGAAAGGGAAGGAAGAACCTAAAATATTTTTAAACCATGACAGAGATTGTGATGCTTTTCCTTTATTTGGTCAGAAGCTATCCAGAGATGGATGGATCAATAGATGATAGATATTAAACATAGATGATAGATATATAGACACATAGATATATAGATACATAGATACATAAATAGATACATAGGAGAGACAGCAGGTTTAGCCATTTGCATGTCTTTAAGGAACTCAGAATCCCATTTCTTTTAATTAAGATGTCAATACATTGTTGACCCTATTTTATTACCTGTATCTTAGGAAAATTTTTCTTGTCCTTGCCAAACAGGTTCCCTCAGCAAGTGGCCCAATTCCTTCAGCTGCCCTATATCCCAAGTGTGTGAAAGGCCAGATGAACTGAAGCCTTGGTTAAAAGCACACTTGCACATACAAGCCCCCATTCCAGCTACATGCAACCAAGAATCTACCAGAGGCTTCTTGACAAAAGTGCCCTGAGAGGCTCCTATAGAACTCCTGTAGCATCAGAGAGTGGGGAGGAAACAAACATGCAGAAAATGCATCTTACATACATCCCATGAAAATGTTTGCTTAGAACAGCATCCCTCAAGTCCCAAAAGAAATAAGCCCCCCTCCTTCAAAATAACACAAAATCCACCAAATGTGTTGAGTCCATGCCATTTCCCGCACCTTTAATCCTATGGGAGTGCCCTGGGATGGAGAAGGCTGCTCTACAATGGAGCGAAGTGCTCTGTGGACAGGGTCAGGGTGTGTTGCTGTTAATACCAGTAAGTGGCTCTGTTATCAATGCTGTCATGCTCCAGGTGGCCTCAGCATGAGACCTGGGGGCAGGAACAGTCCCCAGTTGGACTCTAGGTTAGGCAAGGTAGCAAGGCAGTGAGTGCTTAGGGAACCTGAAGGAAACACCAATACCTGTCATGGCTGTGGGAGTACAGAGTGAACTTGTTTGTGAATACATGGGAAACAACACCAGGAAGTACACTAAGATATCTGAGAATATTTTATTCCAACAGCAAGTGGACTAAAACAGTCTCAGAAACTTCCAGTCTTTGTGTCACTACCTGCTGACACAGCACTTCATGCCCCATACATTCTGCTCAAGGATTTCTGCTACTTCAAGGTAGCATTTTGGACCATTTAAGCCTAATGTCAGCACCCTAAACACCCCTTAGTACAGGGAGGGAGAAAACTGGCTTCCTTTCCTTGTTACCATCCATTAGGGTAGACATAGCAGTGCCCAACCCAGTTAGGGAAAACACACCTTTAGCCAGGACATCAGGGCATCATCCTCCTGGGACATGGCCCCCGTGTCAAATGGAATTCTGGTCTCTGTGTCTGGGATTCTTACTGGTTTTTACTCAAGCCAAATTGAGATGGGGTTTTTGCATTCTATCCCACTAGACATCAAGACCCCTCCAGATACAATGCAGACCTGAAATTGTACCCTCATCAGCCAACACACTCACACTTTCAGTAACATCAGTTAAACTTTTGTAGAGCCCATAAAGGATCCTGATGCTCCGGTTACCCAGGTATTAGCAGGATTAAGAGGTTGCTCTTGGGGGTCTGAATGCCAGTCGCTAACTTGAACTTGTTTAACGGAAGTTGTAAAAGATAGACTCAAAGAGCTCAGGCAGGTTCCCCAAACACTATCTGCATTTCAAGGGCAATGTTATGCCCTTCATTCTTCAAGCAAGTGTTTGATATTCATTTCTCCATCTTACTGTGGGCGCACTAAAGCTCTCAGACATCAAATCGCTTGCTGAAGATCAAAACAATAGTCAGAAGAGTCAGGACTCGAAATGCAGGCCTGCTAATGCCCAATGCCCTGACACAATGCTGTTCTCCACAGGAACATGGCTCCGTGACTCTAGACCAGAGTGCACGTGTCTGAGTTTGTATGTGTGTGTACTAACACCCCTGCAAAGAGATACACTTGCAACCAATCGTAGCAATTGTGTATAAAGCTCTGTAACACTCAGGCACTGTGAGAATAAGCAGCTTTAACTAGGTCATTCTTAATTTAGAACTGGGGCAAAATAGACATGACACAAGCCAACTTAATTGGCACTTTAATTCTTTTTAAGATAAAGTGACATAAAATTGAAGAAGCCGAGACTAAAACTGTGGGCTTATCTCTGATCTGGGGGGGTAGGGGGAGAATGTGGCCATGATTTAAACCTCAGCTCCTTTGGTGGGGACTGCAGCACAGGCCACATGTCCCAATTGCCACTGATTTCAGTAGCATGAGCAGGTCTGAGAGTGGTGGGGTGGGGTTTGGTCGGTGGCTATTGTTTCATGTCACTGAGCTTCAGTGAGATTTGTTACACAGTATCACCAAGGCATTAGCTGATGGCTACAGGTTCACCTTTCTAGTCATAACAGGACTGGGAAAATTAAAGCTTTCCTTGGGCTCTTTCCACAGATAACAGACTAACTCCTCTGCTTACATTTTTGTTTTCTTTTCTTCAAAGCCCCAGATGAAAAGAACTGACTCTACTTAAAACTAGCCTTTCCTGAGCAGGCTGTAAGGGTTTTCTATTTAGCACTAGCCAGCCTAGTACTCACTGGACTGACCTCAAATCAGTGGTAACTCTCCTGCCCCAGTCTCTTGAGTGCTAACATTATAAGCACATACATCACGCCTGGCTTAACTAACTTCACTTTTTAAAGATGTTAATAAACAATACAGTCCTTTCATTTACAGGGGAAAAAAATCCATAGAATGTGAAAATCCAAGTTTCAAAAGAAGCATCCAAATGCAACAAATGGGACGTGTCAAAGCAAAGGTAGTCCTGAAGTGTGTGTCAAAGAAAAACCTAAAAGAAAACAAGCAGGCATCCATGGTCAGTATACTCAGCTCTGTATACTGAGTGCAAGCTACTGGGGGAGAAAAGACATCAGTGGCCTTCCAATAACACTTCCTCCAAAGCAAGATGTGTTCACTGGTACAATAGTGGCAAGCCTGATTATGGGGTAACCAACTGCTCTCTTGACTAGATATGAGGTCTGTTCCACAGAAAAGATTTCATTCCTGGTACCATAAACATGGGGGGGAAAAAAGAAACAACAACAACACATGGCTACAGAAGTTTCCATATGACCCAGCTCTGCTGATATTTACCCAGAGGATTGTAACTCAACACATCACCAAGATAACTGCACAGGAATGCTGTGGGGTTTGAATGAAAGTAGCCACCATAGGCTCATAGGGAGTAGCACTACTGGGAGGTGCAGCCTGTCGGATTAGGTGTGACCTTGTTGGAAGAGTGTTGGGCTTTGAGGCTTCAAAAGCTCAAGCCCAGCCCAGTGTCACTCTCTCCTCTTGCTGCCTGCTGACCCAGATGTAGAATTCTCGTCTTCTTCTCCAGCACCATGTCTGCTGGTGTGTCGCCATGCTTCTTGCCATGATGGTAATACAGTAAACCTCTGAACTGTAAACCAGCCCCAATTAAACACTTTCCTTTATAAGAGTTGCTGTGGTCATGGTGTCTCTTAACAGCAATAGAAACTTGAAGGCAAATGCTTATCATTGTACTGTCCACAATAGCTATGACATGGGATTAACCTAGGATATTATTTTAAGCAAGTTAACTTGGGCCCAGAAAGATCAATATTACATGTTTTATCTCATATGTGGACCATCCATTTTATAAAATCATATATATATATATATATATATATATATATATATATATATAAAAGAAGCAACACTATCTAGGAAAATAAAAAGGTCTAGCAGGAGGTAAGAGGGAAAGAAAGTGTAAGGAAGGAAGTATGGAAAGGAAATAAAGAACATTATATAGTTATGTAACAATGTCCTTATGAAATCTACTACTATGTATAAAGCACATATGTCAATTTAAACACACACACACACACACACACACACACACACACACACACACACACACAAAGACTCACATGGAGCAGATCCACTCTCTATGGCCAGGCAAGTATAGCATTCTTCCTTGTTGAATGGTTAAAATGAGAATATGAGGCACACAACGAAAAGTAGACTACATGAGCTTTAAACACCTGACAAATGCATTAGACACATATGCACAAACTTTAAAGACTTAGAATGAAACTACAAAATATTTGGAGACAAGTTGATAATGAACTACTTTCTAAAATCCCCCTACTAGCATCCTCCACTTAACACTCAAGATTATGATTCACTACTGGAATTTTAAATATTTCACTCATTCAAAGGAAGAAAAATACATTTGGATCAGGCAGTTGTGGCACATGCCTTTAATCCCAACACTTGGGAGGCAGAGGCAGGCAGAGCTCTGTGATTTTGAAGCTATCCTGGTCTACAAAGTTACACAGAGAAACCCTGTCTTAAATGCTCCCCTGCCCCCCAAAAATACATTTGTCTCGAATAAGACAAATCTGAGCAATCACTACATCACTACATGGAAGTTGACACTCCTTGTTAGCTTTTGGGGGTAAGTTCTTTTTCAATGACACAGACTAGGGACTGTTGAGTATCTCAAGAGGTGCCATGCTCCATGACACTCACACTCCAACAGATTTCTTTTATGCAGTTCTCTTTTAAATGCAGTTAAGTCTTCAAGACCACTCAGTGTAGACATTCAGACCCCTCAGGATCAGGTGGAAAGGCATGTAAAAGCATGTCTAGTATCATGTATCCCATGAGTGGGATACATGCAATGTTTTGTTTGTTTGGTAAATGTATACAGTGTTCTGCCTGCATGTAAGCCTGCAGGCCAGAAGAGAGCACCAGATCTCATTACAGATGGTTGTGAGCCACCATGCGGTTGCTGAGAACTAACTCAGGACCTTTGGAAGAGCAGCCAGTACTCTTAACCACTGAACCATCTCTCTAGTCCTGGAATACATGTAATGTCAAACAAATATAAAATGTTGCTTATTGCAGTTTGTCTATACTCTTTTAGGGTAATGTCCATTTTCTAGGAGCTAGAGAGGCAGTGTTCTCGGTAAGAGAAAGGCCATCAAGCAAACTGACCAGAAGATGACATAGTACCCACATGGAGCAAGAGCCCAGCCTCACACAGCCACTCTAACAGAAGATGAGAACAGTAAAGTGCTCACACCACATTTTAAACATGAAGCTGATTGAACTACTTTTCCTGCTTTAGTATGCTGCTCCAAGAAATAAACAGAGCAACCAACCAACCAACCGACCAAGCGGCACATGACCTTGTTAGGCACATTCTAAGTCCTGCTAAGCAGGAGCTTCAGGTGAAGTGCTCCAACTTAACCCTTCACAGCAAGCAGTGCTGTTATCCCACCCATGCACACAGGACCTCTGCATTCCAAGTTCATTTTGCCCATGAAAACAAAAACAAGCATTGTCATCAATTATTCAGGAGCCCTAAAGAAAACATAGGTGGCCACAAGATTTTGATTCATTATGTCCAGTAATGACTATCACTATTATCATTTTAGAATTTATTTTTCCCATGGTAAGTTTTAGATGAAAAAAAAAAAAACTCAGAGCAAGTAATGAACAAAGCTGAGATAAAATTTACATGACTCCTCGTCATGTGTTCATTCAGTGGACCCCAGGGCAATGATGGTTTTCAAATAGAAAATGGCAGCTGCTCTCTCCATCCTTCTCAAATCACCTACCCATACCATAAAATGTTAACTGAGATGATTCAGAAGGTAAGGTTACTGTTGTCAAGCCTGATGGTCTGAGTTCAATCCCTGGGATACTCATGATAGAAGAAGAGTACCAACTCAGCATGTTGTCTAACCTGCAAATCAATGTACTTTTAAAAAAGAAAAATGATGAAGGATAACTAATCTTGTGGCTTTCACACCACTCCCATTGACAGACGGTACAGCATGAGTATTCACAGAGGCTATAAATAGAGGCAAACTGCCACAATTTGATAACTCTCCTGGTACATTTTATTGTATCCCATCTGCAATGACAGCAAACACCCAAAGCTCTTAATGAATCTAGAAAATCTTCAACAATAGGACAATTTTTTTTACACCTGAATCAAATCACAAAATAGTCTAATTATGTAAATACACTTAAGATAATTAATCTTTTCAACCAGTTTTTTATAAACAATATTCATAGCTAAGACAGACAACACCACCATTTAGAATATTTCTGTTGGTTAAGCAACAACAGAAATACTAGAGTCTAAAACATAGAGCAACACCTGCCTACATGAGTAGCAATCAAGGTAGATTAAGTGGAAAAAGAAAAGATGGCTGGAGGCAGGGCAGAGGACAGCAGAATAGTCACCCCAAGTTTGGGTAAAATGACAGTCCTTGTGAGATGTAGGTGTGGCTGAGTGAGTCACTGTTACTCAAATTAACTTTCTCCTCATACTCAAATCCGTAGAACATTTTTTGGTCTGAATATCATTATTATTTATAAGGCCCTTTACTAAACAGATCCCACAACTGTGCAACTATAGAGACGGTCATCAACCAAAGTCAAAGAGGTGTTCTGACTTCCTATGGCATTAGTTCAGTAAGCTAATATGAATAGTAAGTCTTCAAGGAGAGGATGAACACAAATGGCAACTCCAGGAAGCACCTGGGGATATGTAAACATCTTCCATCAGCAAGACACCCACCATATTCTTTGACAAAGACCTTCTCTGGCAGCTGAATCTCAAGCCAAGTTATATATAGGTGCATTTTTAGTCTTTTTGGCTGAAGGAAGAATGACTGAAGTTAGTACAGAATATTTATCCTAAAGAGTGTCTGACCCCCAGACTTCCTGTGTGGACAGGGAACAGCTGAAGTAATGCACACAATGTCCTCCCACTCAGTCTGGGTACAGAACTTCCTTTGTCTAATAACGTCTCCTCATATCTCCGCAGAATGAACCCTGCAGATGCATGGCACACAGTGTAGAAAAACTCAGACTAACGCTATTAAGGATGTGGTTATACCTTTTGTGCTTTACTGCTACCTGAAGCTCATGTCTCTCTTAGTGACAGAAAACCAACTAGGTCCCTTCCTGATGATACTGCAAGAAAGGTTTTTTTTTTTTCATGTATAGCAAGTTGTTCCAAGTTGTTCAAGTCCAATGAGTACATAATGTAGACTCGTGTCTATGGTTTCTTCAGAGGTTAACAGTCATGTAGTTCTTCACCCAAGTCTCCACTGACTACCAGAAAAGAGCTGTAAACTCTGCAGCCAATAGAGGATATGCATGGGATGTGAGCTATTTATTCTTTGCAAACACACAAACACACACTTCCCTTGCATTCCCCATGTGTATTAATTATTTAAAGGTGATATAGCTAGTGCAGATTTTACCTAGTAAATCCCAAGTCTGTTTTAATGGTCAATCTCTCATAGGTAACCTCACCTATTTTCAACAATAAGTGCTGAGGTATATATAAATAGCCTTGGGATAATTTGGAACTAACAAAATTGAAAACTGTGAGTGTATATGAGCTGCCAACGTGGCAGTTTTTAGTGTGTGTCAGGATAAGGTGAAGTGTGGTGGAAAGGTTCCTTTCTGCTAATGTTTAGAAGATGGTTTTATCTTTTCTTATAAGAAAAAAACATTTGTGGAAATTAATCAAAAGAAGGAAAATATATTGCAAAGGAGGAAAGAACTAGGCTCTGCCTCCCCCAGAACACCAGGAAGAATGAAGCATACTAACCTCCCTTGCTTCTGGAGAGGATGCGCTCCATGTCTGAACACAGTGAAGGACTTCCCTAAGGCGCCCTGCTCCTGAAAGCACTTCAAGTGTTAGGTAAAATAAACAATCTTTAAACTTAGAGAGCAAGAAACACTGAGAGCCAAAGTTAGATGAAAGCAGGAACTCAGAAGTGGGCACTCAGAGTTCTCACTTGGAAAGTATTTGCCAAAGTGATGACCTTGAATTGCAATGGAGATGTGTATTTGCTGTCCCTAGGACAGGAGAAAGCCAAAGGCCTTTCTGTTGTCAGGGAAGGAGCACTGCTATTGGATAAGGCTTGGTCTGCAAAAAACGTTATTTTCAATGCACCTAGGAAATAGGAATAAGCATGGCCTAATCTCTACTACCCAGTGCCCAACAGTGAAAAGCACTATTCTTGAGGCAATGGGCAAACCATCTCCTCTTGGGAATTTATAACTATATGCCTGTTCCGAGGCAGATTATCTAACTTAAAAATCATACTTTTGCCCAGGATGATGTGGTAGACTTTGGTGAGTCCCTTTTGAGGGCCTTACCCTGCCTGGGGAGTGGAGGGGGGATGGCTAGGGGCAGGTGGGATGTTGGGGGGAGGGGAGGGAGAGGGAGAGGGATTGACATGTGAAGCAAGCTTGTTCCTAATTTGAACTAATAAAAGAATAAAATAAAATAAAAACAAAAAAATCATACTTTTGGACAGTCAAATACATCCAAGTCAGTATAGGCAATATAGAAAATGGCCAAGTTGAGGATGCTTCAGTTTATCTGATGAATGAATATATTTATCTTCACTGGAGGCCCAGAATTCCTACAATGCAATTCTATGGAAAGTGAGTTCACATGAAAAAATAAAAATAAAAAATTAACATATCTTGAGTAAGACCCAGTAGGATCATAGAAAGTTAAATAAGACTTGAGAAAACTTCAGATATGAAAACTATCTGATGCATATGATAAAATTAAATATATTTACTAAAGGAAAAGAAAGGATTGGAAATTTCCTATAAAGAACATAGCTAGAATAGAGGAGATGCAGAGGAGATAATATTTAAAGAGGGCACATCTGGGAAGTCTCTGGAATGGTAAAAGATGCCAATTTACAGAGTAGGAATCTCACACAATACCAAAAAGTAGTCGAGAGAAAGGAAGAAGAGAAACAAATCTATGCCTGAACATACAGAAAGACCCGAACAGTGTAAGAGCAGCCTGAGTGAAACACAAAACTTCCCACGGGTTCCACTACCTTCAGGACTACACTCATAGTGGAATTCAGCCATTCACTAGAGCCCTCAACCCCTACCCCAACACAGAGACTCACACTTAAGAATGGTTTAGAAGACATTGAAATGTTTGAGGAGATGGCACTTGGGGATTATGTAACCCTGAAGCATCCATTCTCCAAAGGGAAGCTACCCTTGGTTCTTAATGGGACTCCTTGGAGGGAAAACCGATGCATTATTTTACATGTATGAATAGGCAGATGCCCCTATTAGAGAATTATCCTATTAGCGAAGTTACTTTCTATACTTGATGCTCAACAGTGCCACCACATTTCTGGGAAGCATTTAGGCCAGCCTCAACTCACCAGCCAAAGTTCATGTACAAGTGAGGTTTACCATGGAATTCTTCTTGCAGGTACACAGGGAGCAAAAGAATAGCTTGCACTCCGTAAGTGGCCTGGGTGACTGGTCAAGATGGTTTGCTACTCTCTTGACCCAGAAAACCCTACAAAATCCTGCAAATCAAGAGGTTCAAATCTTCATGTTCACTTGAACACTATGAAAACCGCCTAGGCCATCAAGGATATGCATATAGCTAGAAAGCCACCAAGTCTCTGAAAGACATCACTTTAAAGAAGCAATGTGCAACATTGCATTCCAGTAATATAATGGTGGAACTGGTAGGTGCAGCCAGTCCAAATAGTGTGGCTGGACACAGGGTTGGTGGCCAAAAATGAGTGCTGAATTTTTGCTGCACATGCTTAAAATTGCAGGGAGTAATGCTGAACTGAAGGGTTTAGATGTAGATTCTCCAGTCATTGAAGTGGTGAGGAAAGCACCCGAGATGCAGGGATGAAATTACAGAGTGCATGGCCAGATTAACCGGTACATGAGCTCCCCCTGCCTCATTGAGAAGATCCTCACTGAAAAGGAATAAATTGTTCCAAAGCCAGAAGAGGATTTTCACAGAAGAAAAAGAGGAGGTTGTATAGAAGAAAAAAGCTATGCCAGAAAAGAAAAAGAAGAAACAAAAACTTACGGCAGGGGAATAAATTCAGCATAAAATAGATGCAGATAAAAATAAAGGAAGGAAGGAAGGAAGGAAGGAAGGAAGGAAGGAAGGAAGGAAGGAAGGAAGGAAGGAAGGAAGGGAGGGAAGGAAGGAAGGGGAAAATAAAGAGAAGGAAAAAAGAAAAGAAAGAGAAAGAAAAGGAAAAGAAAGGAGGAAGGAAAGAAAGGAAAAGAAAGAACAGCTTGTAGAGTCAGTTTTCTCCTTCCATCAATCACATGGGTTCCTCTTTCTACCATGTGAATAAGTGAGCATTGAACTCAGGTCATCAGGCTTGGTGGCCAGCACCTTACCACTGAACCATCTTGTAGGCCTACTATCTGACTTTCTAAGACATATCTTGATGGCTTCTGGGATTTTTTCAGCTAGATCAGGTTCTGAACCCTGAGTCTGAGTGAGAATCATGGCAGAGGTCAGTGTTATAGATTGGCCTTATTGGTTGGAATTCTGTTGCTATCCACCTTTGTTAACGATATATAAGACACACTGAATGGATTTGCTTCCAGTCTGCCGTGGGCAATAGAATGGTGAAGTTTTCCAGACACCAAGCCAGTGTTGAAACAAAAAGCAGCTATCATTGGTAGACAATTCTCCATGGGTACCTTATTTTTGCATATCTTCTGTATTTTAAATGTTTATATGTGTGTATGCATGTGTATGCACATATGCATATGTGTACAGACACATGCACAAGCCACGAGCCATGTCTAGGGTTAAAGAACAACTTTCAGGAGTTCGTTCTTTCCTTCTATCCTGTGGATCCCAAGAATCAAGCTCAGGTCACCAGGCTTTGGCAGCTAGTGTCTTTATTTGCTGAGCCATCTTGCCAGTTCCCACTTCCCCACTCCCTTTTTTCTTGGAGTCTGGGAACCCAGACTGGCCTGAAATTCACTATGTAGCCCAGCCTAGCATTGCTTGGATTGTAGGTATGTGTCGTAATGCCTGGCTCTGCACATCTTCAGGGACAGGCTGCACTTCCTGTCCTTTTGTTCAGTATTATTACTGTCTCCCTCTGGACCAAAAGTGTAGTTTGTTTACTTCATCATAGTTAAGACAATATACCTTCAAGAACAAAGGACATATATACTTACTAGCTCAACTTTTATAGGTTTCTGTTCCCTAAACATAAGGTTCCTGCCTAGAATTCAATCCACAAGCATTCATTTGGACCCATCTGCATCCCACTCTGAGGCAAGGAGAATTTGATTCCAATCCAGGAATCTCACACATTCTTCCAACATCAAAAAACTATCACAGGCTAAATTCTTAGCTTGCAAGGAGGGTAAAATTTCAGATACTTCACAGTCCCTGACACAAACAACCTAAGAAAAATGGGCTAAAAAAAATACCTGAAACAATTCACAGAATAAGACAGTGTTCCATTCACTGCTTGGAAGAGCCTCCAACTTGTACTCATCCAAGTGAGATGTTGACATGGACCTCAGTGGAGACATTGGCAGGGGTTCAGTGCAGTCAGGGGAGTCATCATGGGGCTCATTCTGCAATGCTCAAGTCTATGATTTGGGGATGAGCTAAGAATGAAGAAACACACTTTGAATTTAAACATAACCTTAAGGCTGTGTAACCAATAGTAATCAGTTAGGGATGCTTTGGCCGTACAATATGAAACCGTGTTATTTCCTGGATTCTATTTGAGACCCTAGAATCTTGTCTTGTCTGCCAGGCCCACATAACTTAGGTATCTTGTGTGTGTCGACTTGACAAAAGCCAGAGTCAGAGAGGAAGGAGACTCAGCTGAGAAAATGCCTCCATGAGATCCAGCTGTAAGGAATCTTCTCAATTAGTGATCAGTGGGAGTGGGCCCAGTCCATGTTGTGTGGTGCCATCCCTGCACTGGTGGTCCTGGGTTTTATAAGAAGGCAGGCTGAGCAAGTCAGGGGAAGCAAACCAATAGACAACACCCCATTATGACCTCTATATCAGTTCCTGCCTCCAGGTTCCTGCCCTGTTTGAGTTCCTGTCTTAACTTCCTTCAGTAATGAACAGCAATGCTGCAGTGTAAGCCTAATAAACCCTTTCCAACTTGCCTTCTGGTCATTGTGTTTTATCATAGCAATAGAAATCCTAACTAAGACAAATAGTTATTTAATTCTGAACTCTACATGAGGAATGAAAGAACAAGAATTACTATCCATTGATTTGTCTATTAGCTGGAAGACACTGTACTAGGTGATTTCTTTGTATTTACTGAACTTTCATAGCAATTTGCTGTAAAGAAAAAAGTGAGCTTCATAGAAACTAAATTACCTCCTTCTAAACTCATGTACACATTTCACAGGGACAAAAGTCAGAATTCAACATCTCGATAAGGGGTATGCATTCTCTGAAAATAGGTAGGATGTATATTTTGACCAAGAATTATGCTCCCTAGAAGTTAAAACAAGAGTTGAGACAGGCAGCAAACTACAAATGAAATTCAACAAGAACCACTCCCAATCTTTCCAACTTCCCGCTTAGAGAATAAAATCTCGACTATAAGGCAGGTCAGGAACCACTTTGCTGGAACTCCTGGACTCCTACCACCCTAGTTCCCTGCATCTATCTGTGATCATACTCTGTGACACATTTCCTATCTTTACTTTTCTCATACTTTGGACAATACCTGATTTAAGCAACTTAATGGAGGCTTGTTTGTGGCTCATAGCTTCAAGGAATACAACACATCATGGTTGGAAGGACATGAGGAAAGTGCTTCTCCGTTCCTGCCAACATGATTGGGGAGACTAGAATCCAGCCCACACACCTCACACCTTGATAGGGAAGGTAGCAAAGAAACAAAGTGGGGGCAATACCAGGCTGCTCACGGCAAAAGCCTGCTTCCAGAGACTCAGCTCTACCAGGCCTCAAAGCCTAACCAAACAGCAGCACTAGCTGGGAACCAAATGCTCAAAGACACAAGCCAGTAGGAGAATAGTTCATAATCAAATGTCATTTTCTGCAAGTAACACCAGTAGGTTTACAGTCATGCCATAATGCAAAGAGGCATTTATTCTAACTTTAGGAGTCCCCATAACTGTAAAAATACTAACACTGTTTAGAAGTTCAAAGTCTGAGACTTTAGGTAGTAAACTCTTAAGCTACTCATCCTTGTAAAACAAAAACCCAAACCAAACAAGCTATATACTCCCCATATACAGTCACACAGAATAAGCACTCCCACTCCGTAAGAAAGGGATGAGAAAACAGCAAGGAAAGACTGAACCAATGAAAGATCAAATATAAGATGTAAGACAAGCATTAATTAAACTCTGCACCCCTATGTCCAGCATCTAGGGTTCACATGGTGGCATCATGTAGAGTCCAACAGGCTTGCTAGCTCTGTAGTATTGGCCCTGTTACTTGCACCACTCATGAGCTAAATCTTGGGTCATCTCCAACTGAAGCCTGCAACTTCACCCAGTGGATGTTGAAGACCAGGCGGCTCAGGTTCACCTTCAAAGCTCCAAACACATTCAGGAGCTCCAAGAAAGAAATCTAATCTTGCTACACATTCCCTGGCCTCATCAGCTTTCTTCTGGAACCTTGGCACATGGCCCCATTTATGCATTCTGTATGTGTACAAAACCAAAACAAATAATAAAAGCACCACATGAACATCAGGTTCAGCTGGCAGCCTACAGGGATTCTGCATACCTACAGGGTCCAAATGGAATAAATATTTCCCTAGGTAGTCTTGGTCCAGGATGTCCTGGAGGCTCCATCTTCTCAGGTACTCACTTTAAAAAACGTTTCTCAGTAGTTTTCACTTTTATACCCTGGAGCCTTGAGTGGGTGAAGTGCTGTCTGGAAAGCATCATTCCTGTAATCCCAATACAAAGATCTCCATTTCTCTCTCATAATATTTTAATTAATTGAACTTTTCTTTTTAATTCTTTAATTACTACTCATATTTATATATCCATCCCCTCCATTTCCTTGCCCTCCCATCCTCCCATGTTCCCCACCTACCCCCCCAAACCACCCCAACTCCTCCCCAGGGATAGTGAGGCCCTCCATGGGGGACCTTCAAAGTCTGTTATACCATTTGGGGGAGGGCCTAGGCCCTCCTTGCTGTATCCAGGCTGCAATAGTATCCCTCCATAGGGAATGGGGCTCCCAAAGTCCATTTGTGCTCTAGGGATAAAGACTGGCTCCACTGTTAGAGGTCCTATAGACTGTCTGGTCTCCTAGCTGGCACCCACATTCAGAGGGCTTGGTTCAGTCCAATGCTGTTTCCCCAGCTTTATGAATAGGGTCGCCATGCTATCAGTAGGTCAGGTCCACTGTTTCTGTGGGTTTCTCCAGCCCCATATTGGCTTCTTTGCTCATCCCTCCTCCCTCTCCACAACTGGATTCCAGTAGTATGGTTCAGTGCTTAGCTGTGGGTGCCTGTTTCTGCTTCAAACAGCTACCGGATAAGGCTCTAATAATGGTAAACAAGGTAGGTATCAATCTCATTATAGGGGAAGGGCATCAATGGCATCCTCTCCACCACTGCCTGGCTTCTTAGTTGGGGTCATCCCTGTGAATCCCGTAACATTTTCCCTGTGCCAGACCTCTCTCCAAACCTGTACTGTCTCCCTCTATCAAGGCATCTCCTTTCTTGCCCTCCTCTATTCCTCCCCGTGTCAGTCCTCTTGCTCTCCTCCCTCCTCTCCTTCTTTCCTTCCCACCTCCTCCCCTCTCCAACCAGGCTCCCACTTTGGTCAGGGGTTCTTGTTCCCATCCCCTTCTTCGAGGGACTATGCAATCTTTTCTTGGGGTCCTCCTTGTTTCCTAGCTTCTCAGGCAGTGTGGATTTCACAATGCACACTATTATTTTGATTACAGTCACCCTAACTCCTAGATCTAATGCACCCCTGCCCTCCCATACACCCAACTTCATACCGGCTTATTTTTTTAATTTATACCTCACTGAACCCAAATCTGTTAACCTTGGTAACTCACACGCAGTTTTCCACAGCTTCAAACTCAATCATGCCCCTTTCCTCAAACCACGAAGTCTTCACATTTTTCCACTCCACATTTGTCTTAGAATTCTCATTGTAAACCAAACTAAAGGCCACCAGCCAACCTGGATGCTGTATGGAATTTCTTCTACCAACTATATTAGTCTGTTATCCTTTCAACCCTCAAATACCCAGGAAACATCCAAGGTATCACCACACACCCGTAAGAGACAGAATAGTCACCACGAAGTAGCATAAGTGGCCCCTCATCCAACTCCTCCCAGTCCTCATCACAGTATGAAACCTGGTGAGGCACGGCCTTTACCGTCCCCACCTGTCAGCATCCTCTTGTTCCACACACTCAGCAGAGCAGCCAATTACATCCTGCTTACAACTCACCAGGGCTTCTTTAGCCTAAAGTTAGAAACTCCTCCATATTCTTCCACAATCCAGTTCTGAAAGCTCATGAACCAAACTGTCCGGTTATCACACCAAGGACCCCACTTCTCTGCACTAATTGTTTGCATCAGCTACTTTTTTTTCAGCATTATGAGTGGTAACAAAGTGCCCAATAGAGGCAACTTAGAAGAAGAAAGTTTTATTCTTGGCTCCTGGTTTCAGGGGATAGAGTCCACCATGGTGGGATGGATGGCAGCTAGGGCTGCTCCTTGTAGCATTGGAATGTGAAGTACCAGCTCCTCACGTCGAGGCAGATCAGGAAGTAGGAAGAATGACACCAGAGAAGAGAAAATGGAACAAGAAGTAGGATATGGCTATCACTCAGAGGCTAAGAGATAGTGAGAGAGACAAGGGGTAATAAAGAGGCCAAAAGAATTTCACTTACTAGTATTTGTGGTGATTTATGCTGCCAAATCTATTTTCAAGTATACATGACACCCCAAAACATTAAAAACAAATGGGAATGTAACTAGTAACACCCAAGATGATATTTAAACCTAATTACTTCACAACCTCAAAACAGCTGGAAAATCTCAAAGTAAATCAAAGCTGAATACAGTTCCAGTTAACTAGAAGTGGGGAGAGAGAATAGTCGATGGGAAAAAAATCTCCAAATTTCTCAAGTGAAATGCAGTAGTCATTGGTATTCTGGGAAGAATTTATCACACTGACTTCACACAGGACTACGAAACAGATCAAATTTGTTGATATAGCTTAAGAAGTATTAATCTAGCATGGGAGGAACAAACACAATGAGGCTGTTAGGAACGGACGATACATCGAGAAGGAACCCAGCACTGTCAGATGCTCATCCCACCCCAGATGCTTACACAGGCTCTACAAAACCCATATGGGATGTTCTTTGGGGTTAGAGGTAACAGTTATAGACATAAACAAAGCTGTGGATGAGTGACTATTAATCATGTGGGGACCTACAAAGATAATTCATATACTATTACTCTGGTAGAATTTCTTACTTTAATGGGGCAGTTTTTGCCAGTAAAGATATGCATGAGGGATTTAAAAAATATGAAAACAGAAAAGAGGTTAGCTAAGAAGAGGAAGGGAGTAAGTGGGGGGAGGAGAAGAGGGGAGTAAAAAGGAATAGAGATGATAAGAATAATTCTATATATGTATAAAGTTATTACAATGAAACCTATTGTTTATAATTAACTTATTTATATAATTATTAATGTACAATATTAAATATAACTTGATATATTATTTATGTATTTATATTAATTTGTAACTAATACATATTAATAAAAACATTTTTCAATGGTATAGCTATAGTCAACTTTGTTAATTCTCTATGTACATCCTATAGGTCCAGTGCAATATACAACCACTAAGAGAGCTAGGACAGAAATTTTATTAAAAATAAAATTATGGGGGGATGGCTAGGGGCAGGTGGGATGTTGGGGGGAGGAGAGGGAGAGGGAGAAGGGATTGACATGTGAAGCAAGCTTGTTCCTAATTTGAACTAATAAAATAAAAAAAGAACCCACCCCAAAATAAAATAAAATTATGAGTTGACTTCAAATCCAATCTTTCTCCAATCCCAAACAAACTAATACAAGCCTTCAATGTTATAAGCTTAACTTCTGTGTACAAACTAGTAGCTGTGAATATGCAAGCCATTGCAACATGTACAATCTTAGATATTTTACAAATTCTTTGTGGTCCATAGGACATTTGTTTTTTAACTAGATCCAATGACACTAAAAAGACAGAATTCTTGGGGAGGAAGAGTTTCTTGATACTTTAGGAGAATTAATTCTAACAAAAAGAAGTGGCAGCTACACCTTTCTCATTAAGACTAAAGACATTTATCCTTCAGAGGAGGAGATGAGAGAAAAGCTGTTCCTACAGCAGATACACATCATGGGTCAAAACCAACCATCAACTTTCTTGTCTCCAGATTTCCAAGTCAGTCCTTTAGGGAAGTACTTCCTCATTAGAAAAAGATTACAGAATTCATAGCATATATCCACTTTACTCACAATTTCCAAAGAATACTCGCATTTTGTAGCAAAATGCTAACCCATAAGAATTTGTGAAAATATTTTGCAGGACTAAAAAAGCATGATGGGAAAGTGTCCCCTGAGATTACTCTGTTTCCTCCTTGGCCTTCAACAGGCTGTGCTCAGATCCTGACAGTGAGGACACACAACACCTGAGCATCTTCTGGGAAACCTAATCCAAGCTCAAAGGTCTTGCTCCCTCCAATCATTTCCACCTTCTTAACCTCACTGAGTTAGTTTTCCTCTGGAAAACGTGAATGTAGTTTCTTTTTTCTCCCAAGAAAATGGAAAGATCAGTTCCACACCACCTTGACACTCTTGTCTGTCTGTAAGCTGTCCTCTTATTTATTCCCCATTCAAGCCACATTACTTCGGTAACCACTTTCCTTTTGTCCTGTAGGCATTGCCTCTTTGCACGCGTTCTCTGGAGTGGAGATGGTGAGTCCATCACCAGCACTGCCTTGTCGGTGGCACCACACAAGGTCCCCAGGGGTCAGTCTTCTGCATCAGGAAAGGAACCCAGGAGTCTTAGTCCTTCCTCACATTTGCAGTGTGCTAGTCGTCCTTATGGCATTCTTTGGGGCCATCTCTCTGAAGTGGCTCCATGCTGTACAATATGCAGAGTAGTTAAGAAACTTTGTTAAGGGTATCTGCCCTCTCATAGATGAGAAACTGAGGGCTGAAAAGGCTGAGTGAGGTGCAGAAAGTCTCTCTGCTCATTATGGTGGAGTTTTAACTAGAAATCCCAGCACTCACGAACACATCTGACTCTTCCACTCAAGTTCTAACTGTGTACTATCCTTGTGTTGAGATTTCATGAGGACATTTTGGCTTCCATCACATTTTTTCTTTTTGAAATATTTATTATTTTTGAGATTACACTATAATTACACCACTTTCCCCTTTTCCTTTCCTTCCTCAAAATCTTCTAATATACCCCTTTGCTCTCTCAAATTGCTGAGGATAGAAACCAGGGTTTTGCATATACTAAGCAAGCATTCTACCACAGCTCAGCTACTATGATTTAATTAACAAATGCCTCCCCTGGAACACATGGTTTAAATTCTAGTTATCACTGTATATGGACTATGAGTAACCAAAATGCACACTTGGCAGTCTGCCCTTCAGCCCACAGGCCACTATATAAGTAACAGATGTGCATCAGGTTATTTCTTTCAAAGTCTCTTGGCAATTGGACTCTGTGTGGTTCAGATTCATCTACAGACAGCAAAGTGTATAGCTATATTGTTCCCTGTCTCCCTGACACATCATAAAGATGAGCAATCAAAAGAGGAAACTGGCCAACATAGAAGTAAGTGTAACATAGTGAAGCTGAAGCTGCAACACTGGAAATGGTCCATCAAGCCACTCTGACATAAACATTAACTGTAGAAACAGCCGCCTCTGGGGCAGTAACCTTTGAGCTCTCTCAGACACTCTGCAAGTGTGGTGGAGCCAGCGAATGCAAGCCAATCACATAAAGGAGGAAGGTGCTGGTGACAAAGGGGGTAAAGATGACCCAGATGAACTGAGGCTGGTGTGTGTGTAAAATCAAGGCAAAAAATGTTGACAGTAGACCCAGCGTGGTGGCGCATACCTTTAATCCCAGCACCCAGGAAGCAGGGGCAAGCAGATCTCCTCTTTGAGTTCCAGTTGACACAGTGAGTTTCAGGCCAGCCACGGCTATATTGTAAGACCATGCCTCAAAAGAAAGAAAGAAAGAAAGAAAGAAAAAAAAAAAAAAGGTTGGCAGCTCACCCAAACTAAGGAAGGAGTATAGCCTTTCATCAGGACCAGGAAACACATTTGTTCCATAGCAAGTCACGTGTCAGGAGGTAGCCAACTAGCATGGCTCAAACTGCTTTTTAAATAACATTTTTAAAAATATGGTACTGGCTACCAACTCAGGGCCTCCATGTACTATGTGAGCATTCTACTACTGAACTATACACCGCCACCACCCCACCACCCCCTGCCCCCGATCCCTCAGTTTTTATTTGGTGTTAGGGACTGAAGCCAAATCGATAAGCTACTACTCAAAGTATTTTCAGTAGATTTTGGTGTCTAATGCTTTCAATTATAGTATCTTAAATATTAGCTTTACTTCTGTCATTTCCTATACATTTATAATCCAAAGTAAAAAAAAAGAAAAAGAAAAGAAAACAAAAAAGTTTTAAAATGTTTGGACAAAAAATGTTTGAAATCCTGGGAATTACAATTTTCTTTTCTTTTTTTTTTCCAACTTTTTTTAATTGAATTAGAGACAGGATTGTTTTACATGACAATCCTATTTCCCTTCTCCCACCCGTCCTCCCCTACCCACCTCCCCCAACTAAAACCTTATCTGTCACATATCTTTTCTGCTCCCCCTGGATGGTGAGGCCTTCCATAGGGTCTTTCATTTCCTTTGGGGTAGGGCCTAGGCCCACCCCAATGTGTCTTGGCTCAGGGAGTATTCCTCTATATGGACTGGGCTCCCAAAGTCCACACCTATGCTAGGGATAAATACTGGGCTTCTACAGGAGGTCCCATAGATTTCTGAGGTTTCCTCACAGAAACCCATGTTCCTTGGGTCTGGATCAGTCCCATGCTGGTATTCCAGCTATCAGACTGGGGAGCAAGAGTTCCCGGATGTTCAGGTCAGCTGTTTCTGTGTGTTTCACCAGCGTGGTCTGGACCTCTGTGCTCTTCACTGGTCCTTCTCTGCATCTGGGTTCCAGTTCAGATCGGTGATTAATTATGGGTATCTGCTTCTACTTCCACCAGCTGCTGGATGAAGGCATATAAGTCAGTCATCAATCTCATAATCAGGGGAGGGCATTTAAGGTAGCCTCTCCTCCATTGCTGAAATAGTTAGCTGGTGTTATCTTTGTAGATCTCCAGACATTTCCCTAGTGCCTGATTTCTCTGTAAACCAAAAATGTCTCCCTCTATTATGATATTTCCATTCTTGTTATCATGTATTCTTCCCCTGACTCATATTTTCTACTCCCTCATGTCCTTGGCATCCCTCTTCCTCTCCCCCTCTCATTCTCCTAGCTCCATCCCCCCTCATCCCGTGCTCCCAATTTGCTCAGCAGATCTTGAACCTCTCCCCTTCTCCAGGGGAACATGTATGTCTCTCTTAGGGACCTCCATGTATATTAGCTTCTTTGGCAGTGTGAATTGTAGGCTGGTAATCCTTACTCTATGTCTAAAATCCGAATATGAGTGAGTACATACCATGTTTGTTTTTTTTGCGATTGGGTTACCTCACTCAGAATGGTTTCTTCTAGTTCCATCCATTTTCCTGCAGATTTCAAGATTCCATTGTTTTTTTTCTGCTGAGTAGTACTCCATTGTGTAAATGTACCACATTTTCTCTATCCATTCTTTGGTTGAGGGGCATCTAGGCTGCTTCCACTTTCTGGCTATTACAAATAGTGCTGCTATGAACATTGTTGAACATATGTCCTTGTTGTATGAATGTACTTCTTTTGGGTATATGCCTAAGAGTGGAATTGCTGGATCTTGTGGTAGACTGATTCCCATTTTTTTGAGGAGTCGCCATACTGATTTCCAAAGTGGCTGTACAAGTTGACACTCCCACCAGCAGTGCAGAAGTGTTCCCCTTTCTCCACATCCTCTCCAACATAAACTGCCATTGGTGTTTTTGATTTTGGCCATTCTGACAGGAGTAAGATGGTATCTCAGAGTTGTTTTGATTTGCATTTCCCTGTTGGCTAAGGATGTTGAACACTTTCTTATGTGTCTTTCAGCCATTTTAGGTTCCTCTATTGAGAATTGTCTATTTAGTTCTGTACCCCACTTTTTAATTGGGTTGTTTGGTGTTTTGGAGACTAGCTTCTTGAGTTCTTTGTATATTTTGGAGATCAGCCCTCTGTCAGATGTGGGGTTGGTGAATATCTTTTCCCAGTCTGTGGGCTGCTGTTTTGTCTTGCTGTGTCCTTTGCCTTACAGAAGCTTCTCAGTTTCATGAGGTCCCATTTATCAATTGTTGACCTCAGTGTCTGTGCTACTGGTGTAATGTTCAGGAAGCAGTCTCCTGTACCAAATAATTCAAGGGTATTTCCCACTTTGTTTTCTAATAGGTTCAGTGTAGCTGGATTTATGTTGAGATCTTTGATCCATTTTGAATTATGTTTTGTGCAAGGCGATAGGCTTGGGTCTAACTGAAGTCTTCTACATGTCTGCAATCAGTTATGCCAGCACCATTTGTTGAAGATGTTCTCTTTGTTCCATCTTATAAATCAGGGGTTCATAGGTGTGTGGATTAATATCAGCATTTTCATTTCTATTCCATTGATCTAACCTATGTTTGTGCCAATACTAAGCTATTTTCAGGAGTATAGCTCTGTAATAGAGCTTGAAGTCAGGGATGGTGATGCCTCCAGAAGTTCCTTTATTGTATAGGGATGTTTTGGTTATCCTGGGTCTTTTGTTTCTCCATATAAAGTTGAGAATTGTTCTTTCAAGGTCTGTGAAGAATTGTGTTGGGATTTTGATGAGGATTGCATTGAATCTGTAGATTGCTTTTGGCAAGATTGCCATTTTTACTATGTAGATCCCACCTATCCAAGAGCATGGGAGATCTTTCCATTTTCTGATATCTTTCTTTCTTTAGAGACTCAAAATTCTTATGGTACAGGTCTTTCACATTTTTGGTTAGTGTTACCCCAAGGTATTTTATGTGGTTTGTGGCAATTGTAAAGGGTGATATTTCTCTGATTTCTTTCTCCACCAATGTGTCATTGGTGTATAGTAGGGCTACGGATTTTTTTGAGTTAATCTTGCAACCTGCCACTTTGCTGAAGGTGTTTATCAGCTGTAGGAGTTCCCTGGTAGACTTTTTCGGGTCACTAATGTAGACTATCATATCATCTGCAAATAGTGAGAGTTTGACTTCTTCCTTTAAGATTTGTATTCCCTTGATCTCCTTTTGTTGTCTTATTGCTCTAGCTAGGACTTCGAGGACAATATTCAAGAGGTATGGAGAGAGTGGACAACCTTGTCTTGTCCCTGATTTTAGAGGAATTTGGATCAAGTTTCTTTCCATTTAATTTGATGTTGGCTGTTGCCTTGCTGTATATTGCTTTTATTATGTTGAGGTTATGTTCCTGTTATCCCTGATTTCTCCAAGACCTTTATCATGAAGGGGTATTGGATTTTGTCAAAGGCTTTTTCAGCATCTAATGAGAAGATCATGTGGTTTTTTTTTTTTTTCTCAGTCTGTTTATATTGATGGATTTTCGTATGTTGAACCATTCTTGCATCCCTGGGATGACGCCTACTTGATCATGGTGGATGATTTCTCTGATACGATCTTGTATTCGATTTGCTAGGATTTTATTGAGAATTTTTGCATCAATGTTCATGAGGGATATTGGTCTGTAGTTCTTAGTTGTGTCTTTGTGTGGCTTAGGTGTCAAGGTTATTGTAGCCTCATAAAAAGAGTTTGCCAATGTCCCTTCTGCTTCTATTTTGTGGAACAATTTGAGGAGTATTGTTATTTGCACTTCATTGAATTTCTGGTAGAATTCTGCAGTGAATCCATCTGGCCCCGGGCTTTTTTTGGTTGGGAGACTTTTGATGACTGCTTCCATTTCATTAGGGGTTATAGGTCTGTTTAAGTTGCTTCTCTGTTCTTGATTCAATTTTGGTAAGTGATAACTGTCCAGAAAATTGTCCATTTCCTTTAAATTTCAATTTTTGGAGTACAGGTTTTCAAAGTATGACCTGAAGATTCTCTGGATTTCTTCAGTGTCCGTTGTTATGTCCCCCTTTTCATTTCTGAGTTTGTTAATTTGCATGAACTCTCTCTGCCTTTTGGTTAATTTGGATAGCAGTTTGTCTATTTTGTTGATTTTCTCAAAGAACCAACTCTTTGTTATATTGATTCTTTGAATTGTTTTCTTTGTTTTGACTTTATTGATTTCCACCCTCAGTTTGATTATTTCCTGACATCTGCTCCTCCGGGGTGAATTTGCTTCCATTTTTTTCTAGAGCTTTCAGCTGTGATGTCAGATCTCTGGTGTGGCTATTCTCTAGTTTCTTCATGTGAGCACTTAGAGCTATGAACTTTCCTCTTAGTACTGCTTTCAAAGTTTCCCATAAGTTTGGGTATGTTGTGTCAACATTTTCATTGAATTCTAGGAAGTCTTTAATTTCTTTCTTTCTTTCTTGACCCAGGAATGTTGCAATTGCATGTTGTTCAATTTCCATGAGTTGGTAGGTTTTTTGCACTTTGATTTGTTTTTGATTTCTAACTTTAAAGCATGGTGGTCTGATAAGACACAGGGGATTATTTCAATTCTTTTGTACCTGTTGAAGTTGGCTATGTTGCTGAGAATGGGTCCATTTTTAAGAAGGTTCCATATGATGCTGAAAAGAAGGTAAATTCTTTTGTGTTTGGATAGAAAGTTCTATAAATGTCTGTTAATCCCAATTGGGTCATAACTTCTGTTAGTTCCTTTGTCTCTTTGTTAAGTTTCTGTCTGGTGGTCCTGTCCAGTGGTGAGAGTGGACTCACTATAACTGTGTGAGGCCTTATTTGTGATTTGAGTTTTAATAACGTTTCTTTTATGAATGTTGGTGCCTTTGTATTTGGGGCATAGATGTTTAGAATTAAGACTTCTTCCTGATGGATTTGTCCTGTGATGAATATGAAATGACCTTCTTCATCTCTTTTGATTGATTTTAGTTTGAAGTTTATCTTGTTAGATACAAGGATAGCTACCCCAGCTCGTTTCTTGGGTCCATTTGATTGAAATATTTTATCCCAACCCTTTACTCTGAGGTAATGTCTGTCTTTGAATTCGAGGTGTGTTTCTTGTATACAGCAGAAGGATGGATTCTGTCTTTGTATCCAATCTGTTAGCCTGTGTCTTTTTATAGGTGAGTTAAGACCATTAATATTGAGGGAAATTAAGTTCCATTCAGTGTTTATTCTTGTTTGTTTTTGGTTTGTTGTTGGTACTGGTATTGTATGTGGATTTACCCTGCCTTTTTTGTTTTTGTTTTTGTAGAGTGGGATTATCTATTGCCTATGTTTATGCGAGTGTAGTTAATTTCCTTAGGTTAGAGTTTTCTTTCCAGTACTTTCTGTAGGGCTGGATTAGTGGTTACATATTGTTTAAATCTGGTTTTGTCGTGGAATATCTTGTTTTCTCCATTTATAGTGATTGAAAGCTTTGCTGAGTATAGTAGTCTGGGCTGGCATCCATGTTCTCTCAGAGTTGGTAGAATATCTATCCAGGTCCTTCTAGCTTTCAGAGTTTCCATAGAGAAGTCTGGTGTAATTCTGATAGGTTTGCCTTTATATGTTACTTGGCCTTTTTCCCTTGCTGCTCTTAATATTTTTCTTTATTCTGTACGTTTGGTGTTTTAATTATTATGTGACGAGGGGACTTTCTTTTGTGGTCCACTCTATTTGGCATTCTGTAGGCTTCTTGTACTTTCATTGGCATGTCTTTCTTTAGGTTGGGAAAGTTTTCTTCTATGATTTTGTTGAATATGTTTTCTGCACCTTTGAGTTGGGTTTCTTCACCTTCTTCTATACCTATTATCCTTAGGTTTGGTCTTTTCACGGAGGGATTTGTTAGACTTCAGATTGTCTTTGCTTGACGAGTTTATTTCCTCTAGTTTGTCTTCAGCGTCTGAGATTCTGTCTTTCATCTCTTGTATTCTATTGGTTATGCTTGCATCTGTGGTTCATGATTGTGAGAGCAGCACTGGCACAGAGATGTCAGCAGAGTTCGAGTTGTCCTGTTGAAGATCCCTGGGCAGGGTTTGCCAGGGTGGGCAGATGGAAGTTGGGCCCAAGTTAGGGGCCGAATCAGCTCACCTCTGGGCTCTCTGCACTCTGTGGGGGCCAGAATAGCCCAGCGAACTCAGCAGAGACAGGATCCCAGGACCCTCAGGGACCAATTCAGTCTGAATTACAATTTTCTTACTGATTCCTAAAATCACTTCATATGGTTTCAAGTCATAGGTCAATTTTATGACTCCATATCATGAAAAGGGAGCCCTGAAAAACACTTTGCAGCCAGCAATGCAGTGTCATAGTACAGACTTCATTCATTTAGTTCTGTCTGCACTGGGACTAACGCTAAACTTCCCTACTACTGTAGGTAGAACTGAGTAGAAGCTCAGCTTTAGGGTGTCCCTCCTCTCAGGGGGAAATTGAAAGTATTTTACATTTATTTATTCAATTTATTCAAAAGAAATTACTATCCTTTGGAGTCGCCCGTGTGCCAGGGCCTATGCTACAGTGTACATGTCAACCTTGGAGAGACATCAGATGCCTGTTTAATTCAAACCCAAAGCTGAAAATCAAAGCCAGTTTTTCCACATCAGAATCATAGTCTCCACCTATACCTTCACAGTCTCCCAGTGTCCTAGTGAGATGGATGGCACTCCTCGCTAACAATATCCCCAAACCAGAAGTTATTACAAGCAGCCATTGCAAGTGAGAAAATTGACATCAATGACCCAAATTGGCCAATATGCATGCAGCAGGTTAATATCCACACTTGTGTCTTTTATAAAATAGGAAATAAGTTCTAGAAATATTAGTTCTCTTTTTTTTTTTTAGTTTTCAAGGGTTCATTTTAGAACAATAGACATTCCTCTTTAGAACCGCAGCCTTCCTTTCTCATTATCTACCTACCTGGTGGATGGTTTGTGATACTGTTCCAGAGTAAAACAGAGCTCGCTTCAGGAAGATTAGCAAGATGGCTTGGGTCATAAAAAGCTTGCTGTGCAAGCATGAAGATGGGAGTTCAGATTCTCCAGGACCCATGTAAAAGCTGTACAGAAGGGACAACCTGCCTGTATTCCCAGCACTTAGCAGGAAATGACAGTTACCTGGGGCACGCTCGCTCTCAAATCTAATGAGAGACCCTGCCTCCGTAAATAAAATAAGAGTGATGAAGGACAGCCATGTCAGCCTGACATCAACACACATATGCAACCACATCTCAACATATTTGTGTACACACACACACACACACACACACACACACACACACACACACACGTACTTTACTGGTCTGGATTTTGTTGCTGTTGCTTAAGACAGCATCCCTAGCCAAAGCTGACCTCAAACTCTCTAAGGAACTAAGGATGATCTTGAGCTTCCTGATACTCACACTTAAACTTCCTGAGTGTTGGGATTGTAGGAAGCAAACCCAGAGTTTCATGTATACCAGTAAGTACTCTGCCAACTGAGCTACAGCCCATTTCTGTCTGGCCCCTGCCTAACATACCCATGCTCACATTTCCTCTACCTGTCAGCCTTCCATGTTATATTACCCTTCTTCAATCAAATCCAACCCATAGGTCTCTTGGACAGCAGAGACGCTCCCTCTGACCCTTTTTATTACCACATCTCATATCCTCCTTTTCACTTTTCCGATATGAGAAATCAAAAAGTAAGATTATCTGAGGTCTCAATTCACACTTAGGGCCTTTAGTGTGGTGTTACATGCATCATCATTTGTTCTTGTACCTTCTGGGGAACGTGTTGCCTGTTGGAAATGTTGGCAGATTGCCAACTACCTACAGGAAAGGAATTTTCAAAGGCTCTGTAGAATATAAATAATCCCAAAACACCCCATTTTTCAATGATACCATTTATAATAGTACTCAGGACCTATCTTCCATGTAACAAGACAGCCATATGTTTAAAGGGTGCATTTTTAAACTCCCAAGGCCACAATTATGGTCTCATGGTACTGTGCAAAGAAAAGCATTAGGCTCCATTTTCAGGTCTGTATTTTTTAAACCTTTGATTTGATGGTGGCCATCCATGAACCATAGACAAAATGCACACACTGAACATGACCAGCTTCTCAAATTGATATTAACCATGCTGCATAATCCTGACTCATGAAACCAAGTCTGCTCTCACTGGCTCTTCAACATCAGGCATTTCCTCCCCCCAGTTCCTCCTAGAAACAGGTATTTCTTGCATCTACTGACTTGTAACAACCATCAGGACATAAAGTCCCTATGAAAAAAAGATGACTCTGTGGTCACCTGTCTAGTTAAACAGACCACAGCTGCAAGCTATGGCAGCTGTGCGCAACCACAAGATCTGTGTGGACCTCTCCTAGTGGAGATGCCATAGACACCTGAAGGAAAGGCAGCTCTTGTCTGCATCGAAAGACCACTTTCATAGTCTTGGATCCTGTGACAGCCTCTATCTGGTACCAACAAATAATGAAAACTTTACTAGATTGCCCTCCTACATATACCTGTGTGCTCAGCATTTACCAGCATTAGAAACCTTTTAATGACTTGGTAGATCACATGAAAGCCATACACAAAAATCTGGCAATACACATGCCAAAAATTCATATTCTAATTTGGGGAATGTCAAGGAATTTTAAAGACTGACATATAAACAAGATCCTTCTCTTCAAAGTGGGGTCTCACTATGCTGCCCAGGCTGGCTTACACCTCCTGGGTTGAAGAGATCTTTCTGCCTCCCCCTTAAGTGCTGGGAGTATGGGTGAACACCACTATGCTACATGACTTGAATAAGAACATTTTTTTCAAGTTAGTCACTAAAACAGAAGCTTTCAAAAAGAACGGTAACAAAATGTAGCAGGTTAGTCCTGATTAATCAGTCAAGACCAACACAGAGCCTGCTTATTCTAGGACAGATTTTTATTATTTTAATGTGACACCAATTGGTAACAGTAAATCACTCAGTACTGGCAGCACCACAATTTACCATACAAAAATTTGAAGCAATAGCTAAAGAAAAGGTATTCCTGCTGGAACAGTGTTCTTCAACCAATTTGGAAAACTTACAGAGTTAATATTTGGTACTTTTAATTAAAGGGTTTCTGAGTATTTGAATACATCCCAATGATTTCACCATCTATCCCAGGACTTCTACACTTTAGGGAGTGCTAATTTCAAAGCCATTTGAAGCCAGTGACATAAAAGGATTTTAAGCCTTCCTGGAGTAGCTCAGTGACCACTCACTGTTGATAGCATAAGGCCCAGAGCTCAGGCGTGTGCAGCCACACCAAGAAGTTACGTGTTAAGTTTTCTTGGGTTAGAAGTGTGGTATAAAACTGCAGTTGGACAAGAGGCATGGACTCTCTGAAGTCTTGAAGTCTACTGAGAGCATGATAAATATGGTTGATAACAATATGCTATATTTCAAAAGTTGTGAGATAGTATACTTTAAGTGTTCTCAAAACAAAAATGATGAATATGTGTGATATAACATGTTAATTGGTTTAATTTAGCCATACCATTGTGAACATACTGTATTCTGTATCATAATTGTGCATGAGTTTATGAGCCAAATAAATGAATGGAAAAAAAAGAAGTGTGGGAGATATTTGATGTTTTAATTATTACTTTACTTGCTGAAACATAACTTCCTTAAAGGATAATTCTATATTCATTATGAATGAAACAAACCCAGGAAACCCTTTTCATTCACCTTTTTATAAACAGGTGCACACATGCATGCGTGTGTGTGTGGGGGGGGGCTGGGTGCACAATACTCAGGCACTTTCCTTTCCTTTTATTTCTAACATTTCAGGTTTCAGTATATTAATACCCACCCACTTAGCTAGCAGACCTTTTTAACAGTGTGCCCTTCCAGGTTTAAAAAAAAAAAAAAGAGCAAAACAACTTGAAAATGGACAAAAATCATCTACAGAGGGCTGGGAGAGAAAGAAAGGGATTGAGGGTGAGATCCAGCCAGGCACACACAGACAATGCTCAGGAAACTGCTTCCACCCTGAGTCTGGGCTGCTCAGCTCATCAGGCAGGTATTCAGCTCTTCCTGTCTGCAGACTTGCTTAGCATTGCAATCGGCTGTCTGCCCAGGAGGATGAGGTAATGTCTAGGTTTAATGCCAAAATCTCTCTAACTGGCAGGACACATTGGGTAAATATTTCTACTGTAGGCGATCACATTCATTTGATGCCACTGCCAGTTTTATTGTTGTTATTTTCTTAATTTACATTAATTCTTAGCCATTGTATCTGTTTAAGATTGAAAATGGAAAGGGCGGGATTTTTGCTGAAATCATGTTAACAAGAGAAGGGGAAAAGGGCTAAGACTCCTTCCCCTCCACAGCCCTGACTTTGCCCTAACAATGAGGGCTGCAAGACAGGCCTCCTACAATCCCTTCCAACAGCCTGGGCTCCACAGCCACCTCCCACAATTTACTCTCTAGGTGGCTGTAAATCTGGAGCTTAGGGGTAGGTTGAGGGGTAGGTGCAGGCAGAGTCTGAAGCCTTTCTTCCAGCTACCCTGTCAGTGGGAATATTTAGAAGCACAAAATATTCTTGTTGGTGTCATCTCCCTGTTAAAAAACAGCTCTGTACCTGCTACGCCTCCTCACTCGGACCTCTGCTTTATGGTCTCACAAATTATAGGCACTCTGGTTGGGACACCTACTGTTGACTGGTCACAGTCAGATTACCCTTGCAGGAGTGTTCAAAGGCCTTTTACCTTCCATTAGATTTCTCCTTGTTAGTGAGAGAACCCTGGCATCAGCCTCTATTCTGTTTATTCTGTTTTTAAAACACACATCTTTTCTTTTTTTTATGGGGGAGAGGGGCAGGATGGGCAGATCAGAAAGAATATGGAATTCTCAAGTGTTCAAAACACACAAGGGAGAGTTACAAATTGTCACAGGGGTTGAGAATAATACTGCCCCCTCCAGGCATTGCTCCAGCGAAGGGTGTGAACGCATAATGCCAAGGTAAAAAAAAAAAAATCCTCACAAAAAAGTATTGTTAAGAACAGAGTTAGCTCTTGGTAACACTAAAGACTCTCTAAGATCCAGCATCACCCTGCAATGAGGGAGGGGAGAGGGAAGGGACAGTGAGGAGCAGGGAGGCTCCATCCTCAGTCTCAAGGGAATGGAGGCACTCCTAGAAGATGAAACTCAAAAGACAACTAGAGGCAGTGTGCCAAATATGTGAAAATCTATGGATTCTACTCCTGGTATCACAGTTAGAACCTGGTCAAACCACTCATTTGCTGACTACGATGGTGCCAGCTAAATGTTTCATGTATGATATCTGGTACTAGGGGTGGAGCCCAGACCCTTGTACCTGCTACACAAGAGCTCTATCACTAGACCAAAGGCCAGTGCCGAGGGGACTTTTAAAGGTCAAATAACCATTCCAAACAAAGAGGTCACCTTATTCTACACTTCCAATTTCAACGTACCTATGCCGACTATGTGTTTCTAAATAGGCAATAGCGAAACCCTTTGAATTGGGACGGCTTAGAAATTGGAAGAAATAAATGAAGTGATGGTGGTGTCTCCTGACAATCAGAATGAGAAGACATGGCTATCTGTCCCAGGAATAATACTGGAAGAGAGAGATGAGAGGAAAACAGGAAGAGGGGCTGCACAAGAGATTTTTTCAATGTTATTCTTACCCTGGCTTCCTCTCACAGTGAAGTCTGTCCCTTGCTTCTAGATGACAAATTGTTGCTTTTGTTTTAGGAAGCCATTTTTATTCTTCGAAAAAGAGAGGATTTGTGTCACAGATGAGAAAATTCAGGTCATTCCAAATGTTCTAATCAGATACCAAGACATGAAAGCCACTTGTGCCATTCTCATAGTGGTAGCAATTAGAAGGAATAAAAATATTTGGTTCTTCCAGATATGGTAGTGTGTATTCTGTAATCTCAGCCCTGGAGGTGGGGGTTACAAGCTCAATAATTCAAGACCAGCACAGACTACACAAAACACGCAACAGAAAATGCAATAGTCACCCTTTTAAAAATGTACGTGACCTCTTTGTTTTAATAAAAAGATAAATAAAATTCCACAATGCTAAGCTGTTTCAACTCTTTATTTAAACTAGAGAAAGCCCATTAGGAAGCTGGCTACAAACTGGATGAAAATTACTAATTAACACAACACTATATCTTTAAAACACACTAATTCATCTTGCTGGATTTCCTGAATATATGCATGTTTCAAGTTTCCATTAAATTAATAAAGATAATGTCTTTAAATATTAGTGTATGAATTCTAATTTCCATGCAATTTTATTGCCTAACTTTCAATCCACTCAGGTGCTTAGAGAACTGTTGCAACAAGTATGTGAGTACATCATTTTATACTATGTCATTTTGATTTGGTTTACCTTAGTGTAGTGGCTTTTGTGTAATGGCCACAAACCATGAAATCACAGCCCCTCCCTCCCATTTCCTAATCCCTTTACTAACCTTAGGTACAGAGGACTTTAACCAAAACAGAGAGTCAAATTTCTATGGTATGCTTCCCCTGAAACCACTGAATGATAGGGCCCAGTTTGGTGCCAATTCCCCAGTATCCCAAAGTTCACACATACAGAATGTAACTGCGTGTCTTAAAGGTGAACTTGGATCTTCACTGGTCTACCTCTCCATGGAAGACATAGTTAAACAGAAGGACCTAGGTCATCTGAAAAGATGGCATTAAAAATCTTCAACAAAAGATTTGCAAAGCATTAGACTAATAGTACTGAGAGAAGAAATCTCCAAAACGCCCTTAAAAGACTCAGATATAGGCAGGGAACAAGATAGAGCTATCTAGTTTGCCTCCTAACTTCACAAGTGATGCCCCACTGCTAAGGCATGGCTCATGTATTTCCTGACAAACATGTCCACCATCTCAGTACACAATCTACTCTAGTTCCTGCTCTCCATGACTCAACAGACATCTCCAAAGCTCCAAGAGCTCACTTCTTCTGGATGTCTCATGATTCCTACGGAGATCAGCTGAAGCTATCTTCTGTATAATTGCATTTCCATTTTCTCCATGCTCAGCTGGTTCTCCTCTAGACAAGGATCAGAGAACCTGAGAGTCAGCAGGAGAGCCGAAAGAGTGGAGGTTTATTACAAAATGAGTGAGACTGGGGTCTGTAGGAGGAAAAGTCGGTAGAAGAAAATTCTACATAGAAGCTGGCAGTGGATGGCAAAGGAAATCTGAGCTAGGAGATAACTGGAAGTCTTCAACTTGACTGAATTTTGTGGCACAACAAAGTGTTTACAATTTTCCATATGATTGAGGTATTTACTTCTGTGGGAGTCAGCTAACATGGCTGTATAACATTAACAGCTATCTCAAGGTAGGAGGACTTGACTCAGTGACCTCCAAGGTCCTTTCTTGGTCTGGAATTTGATTTTTATAAATTTATTAGACTCATCTTAGACTCTAAAAGGTAATGGCTTGATCTAAGCAGCAGCTAAAGGAAAATTTAAGTATCCTTAACATCTTTCCTTTTTAACTAAGCAACATTTTTAGCAACACCCTCTTTCAAGAGCACCATAATATACTCCAGAAGATGGCAAACACATGTTCTTAGTTTCCTCAGAAGGACAGACAGACTCACTGCTAATGATGGCACCAGTGTTGTTTCATAGGCTAACCAACAGAACTCAGTTAACTTCAGTTATTAACTGAAGGCAACCCCAGAAACACCAATAAGGTTAAGTTCATAATTTCACTTGTCATTAGAATTTTAGCCTCAAGATCTTCCAATTTAAGATTAAAATAGGGTTCAGCTGTTTTTCAACTCAATACCCTCCCCCACATTCACTTCTTTGACATGAGAATTAAAACTTTCCCCCAGCCTATGAAACGAGGCTGTTAGAACAAATGACTGATGATTTCACTTCTATAGTTTAACTATTTATATGGATAGTTGGTGGAATTTTAATAGTCTTTCCTCAGAACCCCACCATATGAGCAAGGAGTCCCATACTCATTTCTATGCAGAGGCCATGCCTCCAGAAAATGATTTATTCACTCTGAAAACTTGTGACCCAGACATTTTTGCACTCCAACAGTCATTCTAACTTCCAGGACAGTGGGTGGAGTTCCCAGGATCCAGACGGCCTTACACTTGGTATAAATTCATTAGGTTCACCCTCACAGTTGTAAAACATGAAAATGTAGCTTTGGAAGATATGTACTCCATAATGAAGTCTTATTTAACATAGTTTAACAATTCATTGATAAAGCCCAGGAGACAAGGGGGAACACCTAAACATCTTGCCACTTACATGCTTTCTTTAAGCTCCATAAAACGGCATTCATTTTGTATATTTTCTATAGTGCACATATGTTAATATCATGTGTTAATATGTAAGAGAAGATGCATCTTATGTATTTCATGAGACAGGTACATTCCAGAGAAGTCAGAAGATAAAATTTCAGTGGGCACACTGCATGTGACTTCATTAGAGAAATGTTCTTGTAGGCTTTAGTTCTTAATCTCTCCAACTGAGACCACAATGAAAACAAATCCTATTAACTTCAATAAACACAAAAACTGCAAGTCCATCACCAGCAGTCACCTCAAGTCCATCACCAGCAGTCACCTCAAGCCCAACACCAGCAGTCACCTCAAGCCCAACACCAGCAGTCACCTCAAGCCCAACACCAGCAGTCACCTCAAGTTCAATGCCAGTGGTCACTTCATGGGTGAGTCAATGCCAGTCCATCCCAGAGTAAGGAGAATACACCACCAGAAGGCCCTAGTAGCATCCTGCCTGAAGCCCACATTTATACCAACAATGTGATGCCTTCATTCCAACTCTGCCTGCATCCTGACCTTAAGGACTCCAAGTATCCCCCCTAAGGGTCATAAGATGGTCCATTTCAGTTGTTGCCAGGACTCTGCCATATACTGGCTCTGGCCCATCTGAGGTCTCGCAAATGCCTCTAGTACTTCTGGTTAAAGAAGCTAGAAACAAGTATGACTCATAGTTGACATGTTTGGGGGAGGTGAGTTGTGTTTTTGCTTTTGTTTTTTTGTTTGTTTGTTTGTTTGTTTGTTTTGAGACTGGATCTTCCAATATAGTCTGCTTGGCCTGATACTATGTACACCAAAGATGACCTAGAATTCATGACTATCCTGCTACTTCCTACTCCCACAGGCTGCGATACATCCTTTTAGAACTTATTATTGAATTGAAACTAGGGAATTGAAACTAGGCTTCCTATGTGTATCCTAGGAAGCCGTCCTCTTTAGTATAAGAGCCTCCTAGAATCACGGGATGAGTAGGATCATCTAACTTGACTTCAAACCTGAGACTTCATCTATTGTAGCCTGTGCCTCCCTGCCAACTGTATGTAATTCTGCCCCAGCAGCACCTACCTGATCTTATGGTCAAAGGAGTTCCCACAGAATTTAGATCATTCCATGTATAAAGATATAAGGCTGTCTTCTTTGGTGTTAAATTGAGACTTTCTGGTATGTCTGTGTGGTGGTTTGATCAGGAATGGCCTCCATTGGCTCATATTTAACTGTGTGGTCATTAAAGAGGCACTACTAGGAGGTGTAGCCTTTTCAGAGTAGGTGTGGGCTTGTTGGACAAACTGTTACAAGAGTTGCCATAGGGGGAGGGCCTAGCCCTGCCCCAAATGAGTGAACAGATTTTGATGGGAGGGAGAAGGAACTTAGATCATTTCTAATTTAAATAGAATGTATAAAATCATTTCTATTTAAATAAAATATATAAAATTGTTTCCAATTTAAATAAAATTTATGAAGAAAAAAAAACAAAAACTGAAGCCTCTTCTGGTAGAAGTATCATATTTTATTTCCCTTTCAGAGAATATATGCTTTAGTGTCAGAGAAGTCAAAGATGAACACAGTAATATTTCCTTTTCCTTTTCAAACTACAATGGATCATCAACATGATTAATAACAACCATCGATCTCTCCAACTGATAATACCTCTTTTTGTTGTTAGGTAATGTTTACAGCCCAGTGTCCTCCAAATACAGAGAGGCAAGCTCTCTGGTGACAGCAAAGACAGCCTTTGACACCTAGAACTCCATAAGCCCTCCATACCAGTGTTGTGTATTCTAGGTCTGGGACCACAACATTCCACACTTCAGGAAACCCCAGCATACCTTCTCTAGAAGGGCGGCTTCCTGAATGACCACATATAGATAAATGAAGGAGACCCAATATAGCACACATCCTTCTTCCTAGAGACCATGGGGTCAACAGACAAGAAGGCAGGCATATTGGGCTCTCACCCCATCTCCCTTTGCTTGTTCCATGAACCCTTGTCTCTAAAATACAACATTGGACAAAACTAAGTATCTACATTTGGATCCCAGACCTAAAGAGGGGATTTGCTTGTTTAGACACAGAAAGTCTTTTAATTTCTGCTCCCCTCAATTCTTGAGGTAGGGAACGAAAAGCCCCATCCCAAAGATGAGGCAGATGGTCTTGGCACTAAGACACTGGCAGTACTACATAAACTAAAACTCGACAACTCTTCAAGTCTCAAATATAGCTGATGAGACACGATAGGTCCTCAGGGGAAATGAACTCTATTTTGTCATTCTCCATGTCTAGGGAATAGGTATCATCTTGAAACAAAATGTATTATTTAAGATTGAACTACTCTAGGGACCAGACATTGACGGACAATCACAACTCAGAGAACTTAGAGTCACTCTGTCACAGGCCTAAAATAGGAGACAGCCCAGGAAGTCATGGAGAGGCAGAGGGCTGCATACTGTCATAGCAAATACTTCAGAGGAAGCAGAACTGGTCTTATAGTAAAGGATACAGTGGGCTACAGCCATCTTCTGGAGATGATTTGAGTCTCATAGGCATCAACCCTAGAGTCAGTGGGTAGACCAACCACTGGAGTCCCCCATCTGCTACTAGAGTCACTGCTACTTGGACTAAAAACCCTCAAGCCCCAGTGGCCTGCTTGAATTCCACAGCCTCATCCCTCCAACAGGGTCTTTAAAAGTGATGAGTTCTGATGGTATGAAAACTGGCTGTCTGTGTAGACCTCATTGCTGTGTTATCTTCCTCCACTCCCAATACCCCCTTCTCAGGAGATACCCTGAGGCTAGAACAGGATATCTCAGGAGGATGGAAAATGTTGTTCAGTCCACAGACTGCAAGGCTAAGTTGGTCAGCAGAGACTCCAGAAATACAAAGAAAGGATCCACTGAAATTAAGACAGCTTTGTAGGACATCTCCGACCCGAGTACAGTTCAGGCTCTGTACCAGCCTTAAAGGTAGGAAAGACAAGAGTCTCAACTTCAATGAATCCCACCCATTCCTATGCCTCTACCTGCATGACTCCATCTTTACAAGATCCCAGAAGAAACTGGTCTAACATTTTTTTTTTGCCCTTTGCCCTCACCTTTTCTTTCTTTGTACTATACTTTCAATATTCTATTATTTTTAAAGTTTAATGTTTTAATTATATATGTATAATATAATATATAATGTATAATATATAAATATATATTTATATATGATCTTGTACTTTTTCCTCTCCCTTTCTTCCAAATATTCAATCTTTTTTCTTTTTATTCCTTTTTATTTGCTTCTCTCTACCTCATGCCTCTTTCCTGGCTGCATTCTTTAACTCATTCATTTCCTATTTTATATTTATCTTAATTTTAACTTAAAACACATTTTATATTAACTTTTACATTTTTTGTTCTATTTTTATTGGTGGTGTATACTTGATTTTACTTCCTTATAAGTATATTTTTATATCTTGTTCAGTTTGGGATTGTTGCAGCGGCCATTGTTGTCCACTCTCTGAGTAGTACTTGGAGGAACTGAGTCCAAGAGCAGGACTCTCACAAAGAACGATTTCCCAAATAAAACCTAGAGATATATCCAAGCCAACTGTGGTAGTTCGAATGTAATTGGCCCCCATAATCTCAGAGAATGACACTGTTAGGAGGTGTGGCTTTGTTAGAGTGAGTATGGCTTTGTTAGAGCAAGTGTGTCACTGTTGGGGTGGGTTTTGAGGTTTCCTATGCCCAGGATACCTCAGTGTCTCAGTCGACTTCCTGTTGCCTGAAAGATGGAGGGTTCTCAGCTGCTTCTCCAGCACCAGGTCTGCCTACATGCAGCCATGCTTCCCACCATGATGACAATGGACTAAATCTCTGAAACTGTAAGCCATCCCAATTAAATGTTTTCCTTTATAAGAGTTGCCAAGGTATTGGTGTCTCTTCACAGCAATATAAACTCTAACTAAGACACCTATATATGTACAAATTATAACACAAAAACACAATTTCAAAAAAGTCAGGGCAACACAACACCTAAAGAGATAATAGTTTCTCAATTACCTAATGCAAAGATATTGAAATGGCTGAAATCCCAGACAAAGAACTCAAAATCTTACTTCTAAAAGTGACTGATGACTTCAAAGAGGAAATACACAAGCACAAAAATAAAACTGGGGGTGGGAACCAGGACATAGCAAAACAAAAACAAAAAACATGATGACAAACTCAAGGAGATCAAAACTCCAGGAACAAAACACCAGAAACATTGGAAATGAAAAAGCCAATGAATGAATCAAATAAAAACCGTAGAAAACATCACAAGCAGTGTAGATCAAGCAAAATAATGTAAGGGACAGAAGGCAGCATAGAAGAAATACTACATTCAGACAACAGTGGGAAAACAACAACAACAAAACTAAACAAACATGTCCAAAACATCCAAGAATCCATGGTATAGAAAAAGGATCTGAGATTAAAAACTACAGACATTAAAAAAAAACAATTTAATGTAATTATTGCAGAAAATTTCCCATACGCTTGGAAAGAAGTGAGTCTCCAAACACAAGAAGATTTATAAACCAAATAGACACGACCACAGAAGAACCTCACCACAGCACATTGTAGTCAACACACAAGATATTAACAAAAATCATTGTGACAACTCAAAGTAACATCAGACTTCTCAATAGAAAACCTGGGAGACAGGAACACATGGGAAAACATTTTATGGCCTGAGAATAAATGGGTGCAAAAGTTACTACATCCAGAAAATTTTATTTTGTAAGTTCAACAGAGCACAACATTTCAAAACTCTATGAGCACCATTCCAGTACTACAGAAGATAGTGAAAGATGCAATTCAGGGCAGAGGAAGGAAGAGTGATCAGCACTTGAGAGATACCAAATCTCTTGAAAGGAATGAGTTCATCAAGGAGAACATAGAAAGAGTCACTTCTTGCTCAATAATCTACATATCTTCTAACAGCAATAGAGGTGAAAGGGTAACAAAAATAAACAAAGACAGAAAAAAAACAGTAAAACAACAAAATCATAGGCATCTGAGGACTACCCTCAGTAACAATCTAAAATGTAATTAGTATTAAATCACAAAACTAAAAAACACATAGCAGCTGACAGGATTAAAAAACAAGATCTAACTATGTTTTTTTTTTTTACAAGAAATGTATCTCCCTAACAAATACACACACAGAGCCTGACAGTAAAAGAATGAAAAACAATATGCCACACAAACAGAAGCCAAATACTATCAGGAATAGACATACTTAGATCTCATAAAGTAGATTTCAAGCCAAAATGAGTCACAGACAATGAAGGTGACTACATATTAATAAAGGGAACAAAAGTACACCATAACTTTAAACATGTATGCACCTAATGTTAAGACAGACCCAATTTCATTTTTAAAAAGTGTTATTTGTGTCTACAAAATACATGTCCAGACACAAAAACAGTAGATGGCATCAATAACTCAATTTCATCAGTAGACCATTTAAATCTCTACCTCCCCCCCAAAAAAAACCCCACAGACAATGCAGACAAATTGCACCACAGGTCAAATGGCCTTAAAAGACCTCTATAGAATATTTAAGCCTACAGCTGTTAATACACATTTTTCTCATTAACTTTACAAAGATCAAATTATAGGCACAAAACCAGACTTAACAAATATAAACAACTGGAATTTTCCTTCTATTCTTTACATCATAGTGAACTAAAACTGGAAATTAATAGCTAGAGAAAGCACAAAAAATTATAGAAATATAGAGACAGGACAATATACTCCTGAGCAATCTGTCAATTATTTAATAAGGTTAAAATTTTCTAGAATCAAACAAAAGTTCAACTTATCCAAATCTTTGGAATACAGGGAAGACAACTCTAAGAGAAGAACTGACAGCTACCAGTGCTTGCTTTAAAAGTCAGAGGTATTTATGTCAAAGAAATAACTATTAACCAGAAAACAATTCAATAGAAAAAAAAGATCAATTTCCCAGATGCAAAATTCTCAATGAAATACTTTCCAAGCAAACTCAACTGGTCAATAGGATCACACCCTTTAACCAATTAGATTCCACTTGAGAAATACAAAAAATGGTTCCGTGTCCATAAGTCATGTATAAACATTGTTTAATACAAAGTCTCGAAACACATTTCAGTACATATAAAAAGGGTCTTTGAAATAACCATCATCCCTTAAAAGCCCTTAAGAAACGAGAAACAGAAGAGATGTGCCTTAACATAATGAAGAGTCTATGCAACAAACCTGCAGACATTCTACTAAATGGGGAAAAACAAAGCATTTCTTTTTTTTTAATCATTTTTTTATTTGAATTAGAAACAAGATTGTTTTACATGACAATCCCAGTTCCCTTCTCCCTCCAGTCCTCGTCCATCACCACTCCCCAACTAAAACCCTACCTATCACATATCCTTTCTTCTATTCTTCCCCTGACTAAACCTTTCTGCTCCCTCATGACCTCTGCATCCTTCCTCTTCTTTCCTTCTCATTCTCATTGCTCCCTCCCCCCTCTTCCCATGCTCTCAATTTGCTCAGGAGATCTTGTCCCTTTCCCCTTCTCCAGGAGATCATGTTATGTCTCTCTTAGGGTCCTCCTTGTTTACTAGCTTTTCTGGCAGTGTGGATTGTAGGCTGGTAATCCTTTACTCTATGTCTAAAATCCACATATGAGTGAGTATATATCATGTCTTTTTGTGATTGTGTTACCTCGCTTGGAATAGTTTCTTCGAGTTCCATCCATTTTCCTGTAAGAAACAAAGCATTTTTTCTAAAACTTTTTTCCACCTATCTTTTCCATTTTTACTTGATATAGTATACAGTCTTAGCTACAGCAATAAGACAAGAGAACTTTTTAAACAATAAAAATAGGAAAAGAGAGAAGTCAAAATAACTCTATTTTGACCCTAGAAGATGATATAATCTTATATTTTAAATACTCTACAGACTCCACTAGAAAACTCCTACATCTGATAAACACTTTCATCATAGTTGGGGGATACAAAAATCACACAACACAAATCAGTACCTTTCCCAATACCAATAACAAATTTGCCAAGAAAGAACCTTAAAAAAAAAGTCCTATTCACTAAACCTTAAAACTCAAAACAAATAAAAATCCTCAGAATAAACTTACCCAAAGTGATAATGACCACCACATTATCTTGAGAGCACTGAACAAGGAAGTTAAAGACAGCAGAAGTCAGAAAGAACTCCTGTGGTTCAGCAAGACTGAAATTGTGAAGTGGCTGTGTCACCAAGTGCCATGTACACATTCAAAGTAATCTCCATCAAAACTCCAATGACATTTTCACCCAACCAAAAAAAAAAAAAAAAAAAAAAAAAAGAAAGAAAGAAAGAAAGAAAAGGCAACCCTAGAATCCATAGGCAAGCAAAAAAAGACCAACTTCCAAAGCTATCCTAAGTAGAAAAAAAGCAATGCTGAAGGACCAAAATGCCTGGCTTTAAATTATACTGCAGAGCCATAGTAACAAAATGATGTGGTCCTGAGACAGAGACGGTTCTGCTGAGCCCTTTCCTGGGGCACTGAGCAAATGCAATGTGTGTCGTCATCATCACTGCAAGTGTTCATGATAAGTTCTTTAAGTTTATACTGTAAGTATATCTTCTGCCACTCATTTTCAGATACATAAGCAAAAATACTGGTTGTGTAGTAATTTGACTCACTAATTAGCAGGTATGGAACTCTACCCTGGGCTGTCTAGACCAAAGGGACTATCACCGTAACCAGCTATTTTGCCAGCAGTGACCATCTTGAAGACACATGCCTCCAGGCAACTATGCAGAGACTACAGATGATTCCCTGGCTCCTCAGAGTGCTGTTTGAAACAGCTTGTACCACACTTCCTGCTAGCTATCCCAGGTCTCCATGAACCTTGTCTCCCTAGTCCAGACAGAGAATACTTTCTTGGTGAAGGCTCCATCCGAGTCATGGTGGCTTGAAAGAAAATGATGGCCTCCAAAGGGAGTGACACTATTAGGAGATGTTGTCTTGCTGGAGTAGGTGTGGCTTTGGTGGAGGAAGTGTGTTACCATGGAGGTGGGCTCTGAGGTCTCATAGATGCTCAAACCATACCCAGTGTCTCAGACCACTTCCTGTTTCCTGCAGTCCAAGATGTAGGATACTCAGCTGCTTCTCCAGCTTCACGTCTGCCTGCATGCCACATGTGGCACCATGATGATAATGGACTAGTCCTCTGAAAATGTAAGCCACCTCCAATTAAATGTTTTCCTTTATAAGAATTGTCATGGTCATGCTGTCTCTTCACACCAATAGAAACCCTGACTAAGACACAGGTAAAGCTATGTTTAGCCCTCAAAAAACAAATGTGATTGCTCCAAACACCCTTTGTTGGGCTCTTATGCAGGTTGCTTAGGCTCCCTTAGTTACCTGTCTGGGAAACACTCTCCTGAGCTACCTCTTCCCTGATGATGTAATATCCGGCCAAATAAGGACTCCCCAGAGTGGCCTTTGCTTTCCTGTTTCAGGCTGAGCAGGTACAGAGACTGGACAGAGCAGTGGCAGCATAAATGGCGGCTGCAGCAATGTGACAGCTGAGTAAACAGCTGTCTCTTGTCATGGCTTGATAGCCAAAAATCTATGACACACCTGGGAATGATGTAACAGCTAAAGAAGTAATGGTTTACCCATGGACCAGATCCCTAGGTGCCTGTGGACCTAAAGCCTTCTGGTGCTGCCTGGGAACCCACAAAAGATACCTACACCTGTGTGACCCTTCCTGTACCCAAAGGCTGGTTCCCAAGCAGTCCACAAGTTCTGAGCCATGACGAGTGCCCTGGTTCCTAAATTCAGTCCCCAAAAAGACAGTACTTTAGTTGTCCCACAGCCACAGAGTTGTGGGAAAAGTTAAGCAGCCATCTGTCTATTGGCTGAAGGAGAAGCTGACCAGTTCAAGAATGGCCTGGGCAAAAATAAGAAAGGAAACAAAGAGAATGTGAGCTCACTGAGGGAATAAGAAGCTAGAGAGAAGAACCTGTAAACCCCAGCTGCCACGAGTTCAGTGAGCTGTTAAATCCGAGCCCAGGGTCTCAGACCTCGGCTGAGAGCTGTAACATTGGTTGCTGTCTAAAGACAAAGGTCCCAATATCCAGGGCCTGCACAGGTACCATTACCATTCACAGGCCTAACCACTACATAAGAGCTACCACTGCTAAGGCAAAGGGTCCTGGCACATGTGGATGGATCCCATGTCACCACCTGCATATCAAGACTGCTCAGTGCTAGCTGCTCATCTGCAGCTCTGACTGCAGTAGAATGGGTAAGAATCAATACAAGAAGGTCCTCTTCCCCTTTGTCCCACACCTCAGGCTTCTTTCTGTACCTCAGTCACCTTTAACGTAAAGCAGCGTAATTCCCACAAATGATCAGCATGGGCTCACTATGTACTGTAAACCCAGTATAATCAAACTCAGTGCTCACCCTCACCCCATAGGCCCCTGAGTCTCAGTCACCAGTGCCTGCATCTTCCTATGAGCTCAGGCCAATTCTCTCATTGCACATGTGATCACCAGCAAGCCCTGCTGGCTTTATGTTCAAAGTGCACCTCCATGGACCTTCTACACACTACCGAGCCGAAGTCCACACCACAACTACCACCCCCTGCTTCCACTGTTTCTACAGCTGCATAGCTAGACTCCCCTGCTCCCACCCATGTCCCCAGACAATCCAATGCTCAACACAATAGCCAGACAAACCGTTTAATCAGGTCACCTCATTATGTCTGCTTTGAAACTTGATGTCTCATCAGAAAGTAAAACTGCATTTGGTGGTCTGTGAAGCCTCGTGTGACCTAAGCCCCATGTCTTCCTATGACATAGCTGCTCCTCTCATGTCTCTCAGGGTTATCTATTGAGTTTAGTGCTGGCCCATGGCAGAGAGTTATCTGATGGGGGATGTTCTTCTGTATGCTGTGAATATGTGTTTCTATGATTGGCTGATAAAGCTGTTTTAGACGATGGACAGGCAGGATGTAGCCAGGCAGGAAGTATAGGCAGGGCTACCAGACTAGGAGAATTCTGGGAGATGGGACACAGAGAGAGAGTCTTGAGGGAGATGCCATGTAGCTGCCAAGAAAGCAAGAGGTTTGGGTATCACCAGTAAGCCAAGACCATGTGGAGATACACACATTAATAGAAATGGGTTAATAGTTAACAGTGAGCTAGTCAATAAGAAGACTGTGCCATAGGCCAATGAGTTTATAGTTAATATAAGCCTCTGTGTGTTTATTGGGACTGAAGGGTAGGTGGGACCAGAGTTTAGGGCCCATAGTAAGGTGCCAGGGATTTATTTCCTTAATGAAGGAGTGACAGTTTCACCTGAAGACTCCTCAAAAGACTTGCATGCTCTTATTTCGCCAGTTTCCAGCTATGTCTTGAACTCCAAAGGAAGACTCAAGGCCAGATTCTTCAATATTATCAAACTAATAGAAAGGTCTTTGTAAGTAGAAAAATCTACTGTCCTCTCCTCTCTGGTCTTGTCACTCCTCGCCATCTCAACAAAGATGCTCTCCCAGCCAGTGTTGTCATGGGAAATATTAGTCTCCATGACTCCCTGACACGCCAACACTGTTTCAAAAAACAAGGAGCTTTGAGAAAGCCCTTTGCAGTATTCATTTCTACCATGTGTCTTTAAAAAGGCCTGAATTAGCTCCACATACATGCACACACATACACACACCTACACCTGCTTGTCAGCAATGATAAATTAATTACTGAGTCTTTTGGTTTAAAAAGACACAAATTCTGTTCTCTAATAAAGATCTAGAATGCCTTCAGGCTTTCTTAAAGAGTTTACACTGCATGAATTGAAAGGAACTACTTGAAGGTTGTTTACTTATCTGAAATTAAAAACAGCAGTCCAAATTTTCTTGAAGGGCTCTAAGTGGCTGTAAGACAGTAACTTGGCCTCTGACAAATAGACAACTTTCTTCAGTGTTTCTCTGAATCATGTGCCTTTAAAATAAAAGGCAATTCTTCCTTCTCTCAGTTTCCCATCATTTTGTTATTTGCCTTTAACATGTTTCCATGTCAAGGGCCCTCCTTCCTAGGGCAGACTTTCTATTCCTACTAACAGCCTCCAACATGTAAAACCTTGTGAAGTGCCAGCCAACATGTTATCCGTTTCTGCTCCAACCTCTTCCAGCCTCCTCTCTTCTTTCATTTCCATTGTGTTGCTTCATCCCATTGGACCACTCATTAGGCTCCTGACAGCCCCTCAGGACTCAGAACTTGTCCCCACTGAAACATGGTGTGTTGCAGCTCATCTTTCTGCACTTTTTGGGCACAGCCAGGCATTTCCACTGGGAGCCTTGGCCCAGACTAATTACCACTTACCTCATGGGAAATGGTAACAGTTTCTCACTTTGAGCTGCCCAGAAAGCCCAGCAAATGCCATACAACCCTCTGTGGTCACCTGCAGGAACTTCCAAGCTGTGCAAAGTAACTGGCTGCAGTTCTCTCTGGCCTGGTGCTACCCTGATGTCTCTGTTCCTTCCCATTTAAGCACTTTGGCATGCAATTTCTATTTTTGTGTTTCGGGGAGGGGATAATTAAAATACTTGAATGTTTACTAATCCCTGCTTAGCCATTCAGTGAATTTTGCTAAACAGAACTTCATTTATTCTGCTCATGGGAGTCTACATAGATGAGTATTAGAAAGGACACTTATAAAGGATGGTAACATGGTAGAGTCACAGTGGGTCCTCTCTCTTGGTTAGAGGTACCTGGGCTCATCTGCCAAGCCTCGTCTGTTACAGAAAAAGGAAAAAGGTAGAGAAAGTTCATGAGACTAGAGGTAGGGGAGCCTGCAGTGGGCATCAGGCACCTGTGGGTGGGTAATTTGGTACTGGCTTTCCCCTTAAGGGTGACCTCAGACATGGCTCATCTATACAAGACCCAGCCCTTGGCACAGTGCAGGACTCTCTGCCTCTCTCCTGAAGTGCAGTCCGGACCAGTGCATCAACCCCTTCTCCACCTCCGCCATGGAGTCTCTCATTGTCCTTCCTTAGTCTCTGAGTTTCTAACAGCCCCACATCCAATAGTGCCACTGACATCACCATGGTTGTTCTCTCTATCCTCATCCCTCCCACCATGAAAAGCTCTGCCCACTGAACCTTTCTCTCCCTTCCTTCATACCTTCTGAAGTCCACTCTGCAACACTAGCATACTCTATTCTCTGTTCACACCTCAGCTCCAAAGAGGCTTTTTCTGACCCTCAAAGCTGGAGCCTCTGGTTCGAGACTCTCCCACAAGCCATCCATCTAAATTTAACCCAGAAGACTGCAAAAGGGAACTTTGCCTCCTTGATCCCTCTATGATCCCTATTCTCAGCACATGGCACTACTTAGTCGTGTTTAGAAAAATACTTAAGCCAGGTGGTGGTGACGCACACCTTTAATTCCAGCACCCAGGAGGCAGAGGCAGGTGGATCTCTAGGAGTTCGAGGCCAGCCTGGTATACAGAGCAAGTTCCAGGACAGGCTCCAAAGCTACACAGAGAAACCCTGTCTTGAAAAACCAATAATAATAATAATAATAATAATAATAATAATAATAATAATAAATTGTGTCTAGGGTGAGAACATGTTATTGGAAGAGACTGGATATCAGGAATTATGACAAGCATTATAACACCTTGGGAAGTGATCATAACTTCAGGGCTACTGGCATTCTTCCTGGCAAATGGGACTCAACCCTGCCATGCTGTGTCTGTGGACTCACACCCCTGCTGTAGCAAAGATAAGATTCAAGCCATTAGCTTACATCTGCAGAAACATTGTCTTCTTGTGTTTAGAACCCAAGTCACTGAGTGTATCCAGAGAAAGCCGTCAGCCCACAGAACTAGGGCTATCAAGGTGAAAGCCAAGGCACAGAAGGCATTTGCATCAACACTGTGCCCTCTTAGGCTCTATCAACCAGGCTCCTCCACATGCTGTACCACAATACAGAGGGACAGATGGTCTCGGCTTCCAGTTCAGACAAAAAAAAAACGCTTCCCAACTCACCCCTGCATTGCCTTGTCTGTGGCTCTGCCCAGGTCTGTCACTAAAACACATCTATCCATAGCATCCATGTCATATTTCCTAGGAAGTGGGTGGTGCTTTGCTAGAAAGCTGAACTTCTGCTGGACATTACATGCTTTTTAGATGCCCACCCACTAACCAAGACTGCCATCACTGGCAGCCAGAGTGTGGCTTTTCACAGAGGGGCATGGGATGGCTGGCTTGTCTTACTAATTTTTGCTTCAAGGTATTTGTTGTTGACAAATTTCCAAAGCCATCCATCCACATTATGAAACTCTATTAAGGGTTAAGACTAGAATGGGGGTGAGGGGAGGGAGAGGGAGAGGGGACTTACATGTGAAACAAGCCTGTTCCCTAACTTTAATTAATAATAACAATAATAATAATAATAATAATAATAATAATAATAATAATAATAAGTAAAAAAAGACTTTCAGTTTTTTATGGAAATTTTAAGTTCACAGCAAAATCTGAGAGTTGGATTTCATTAATCCCTGCTCCCAGCAAATACATAGCCTCTTCATTACACCCTGTGTCTTAGTAGATTAGTTACTGCAAATCAGTAAAACCACATGATTTCTGACCCAAAGTACACAGTTGTGCAAAACTGCAAAGAAGTGTGAAGCAACCTGTGCATTGTCCGGATGAATGGTGACAGGTGTCTACATTACAGACCTACAGAATAAAGATGTCTGCCCTCAAAAGTCCTCTGTACTCTGCTTACTGTTTCCCCTTGCTGACAAACCCTGGCAATCATCTATCTTACAGTCTACACCATTTTGGCTTTTCCAGAATGTCATATGGTTGGAGTCACACCATAAGCTGCTTTTCAGGCTGTCTGTGACACTCAATTATAGGTATTTAAGATTTCTCTGTGTCTCATTGTTTGATTACATTTCTTTTCAGCGATAAGTAACATTGCATTGTCTAGATGTACCCACAGTGTATTCCCTTTACCTACAAAGGGAATTTTGGTTGCTTCCAATTTCTAACAATTATTAGAAATCTGCTATGAACATCTGCACGGAGGTTTTTGACTAGATTTACCTCTTCATTCCTTTGGAAAAGCACCCAAAACTATAACTGGTGAATCATATGCTGGATGAATAGGTGTTTGTCTTTCGTTAGTTCTGTTATTAAAGAAATTGCCAAACTGTCCTCCAAACAGCTACTGCATTTTATATTTCCACCAGCAATGGATGATGGTACTGCTTGCTCCCCCATCCTTCCTAGGATGGGAAATGGTCAGTGTTGTTGAGTTTGACTATTCTGAAAAAGCTGGAGTGATATCTTGTGTTAGTTTGCATTTCTCTGAAAACATATGATATAGAACATGTTTTCATGTGCTTATTTTCTTTAGTGATTATATGGGTCTTGGTAATTTTTTAGTTTGCATCTGTGTTTTTCTTTGTTCAGATGTTCAGCCATTTTAATCAGTTTTTGTTCTTATAGTCAATTTTTAAGAATTCTTTGCACATTTTCAGTAACAGTTCATTTAATCTTTACAAACATTCTCTCATAGTCTATGTGGCCTGTCTTTTCATTGACTTGACAATGTATTTCACAAAACAGAATATTTTAACTGTAAGGAAGTCTAATTCTTTCCCTTTAGTGTTATATTTAAAAAGCCATCACAAACTCAAGGCTATCTAGAGTTTTCCCCAATTTTCTAAGAATTTTATATGATTTTATGTTTTATACATACAACTGTGATGAATTTTGAGTTATTTTTGGGTAAGATATAGCTTTATCTCAACTCTTTTAAATTTTGTGTACAGATGTTCATTGTTCCTGTATCACTTAATAAGGCTACCCTTTCTCCATGTGTTGCCTTTGCTTTTGTGTTGGAACCAGAACAATGTACCTGGGAACATCTTTTTGTGAATGTACTGCTCTATTCCATTTAGCTGCTTGCCTAGCCGCTTGTAAATACCATATTGCATTGATTACTGTAATTTATAGTAAGCCCTGGAGTCAAGTAATACTAATTCTCTAATTTGCTCTTGCCCTTCAAAACCATATTCTCTACCGTGGATCTTTTGGATGACTATGTAAACTTTAGAATCAGTTTATCAGTATCTACAAAATAACTTTCTGGGCTTCAGTGCTATACCGATCTCATTAAAAAAACAAAACAGGGGCTGGAGAGATGGCTCAGCAGTTAAGAGCACCAACTGCTCTTCCAGAGGTCCTGAGTTCAATTCCCAGCAACCACATGGTGGCTCACAACCATCCGTCATAAGATCTGGTGCCCTCCTCTGGTGTGCAGATATACATGGAAGCAGAATGTTGTATACAAATAAACAAATAAAATCTTAAAAAAAAAAACAGGTCTAGAGATACAGTTTAGTAGTAGAGCAGAGTGCTTGCCCAGCATTTCTAATTTAGTTAATTTGGGTCTATTCTTTCTATTGGTTAGATTGACTAAGGATTCGATATTTTTTTTCAAAGAACCAACTTTTTGTTTCATTAATTCTCTGAATTATTTGGGGTGGACTGACTTATAAGCATTCGATCTGAGCCTGGATGGGAGCCAAGTTGGTCAGCCCAGGCCTTCGAGGGCCTTCTGCTGCCATACATGCAGGCCTTTCAAATCCTGTTTTCTAATGGTAATGAAAATCCATCCTTACCAGAAAATACAAAAGTATCAGCCACAGGGTATAGTAAGTTGCATCATTTAAGAACTACCACTGTAACTTGGGGTTCCTTAGACTGGGAGAACAATGGGCAACCTGGCTTAAACAAAAAGGCCTATTTGTTTGCTAAGAACATTGCTGGAAATGACAACCAATGTTCATATTCTCAAATTTGTCAGTCTGCCCCTTTCCTTTTGTAATCACGTGAATCCTCCACTGATCTAAAGCTTGCCTAGGAGGAAGACTTCACAAGAACCATGAGGAGCCACAGTAGACTTTGACAGCAAGTCATCCTGGGCCCTAAAGTACAGTCTTTAGAGAACACAGTTTGTCCTACAAAAGCATCTTGAACCCAGACCCAAATAGGACATCATTGTCAGCCAACATGATGGAATCCTCAGCCAACTGCCCTGCCTAGAGTTTGGGTTATTTTCCAAGATCTTCAATCCTCTGTAACTGCCTCGAGGAAATCATGATCCAGACATACCCAACCTCACTTCAGGAATCATATACCCAGCAGAGCTTTTCAATCATTGTGTAACTGACCATCCAGCTATGATTTTTCTTTAAGACCCGACAGAAACACCTAAACTAGAAGATAAATTCCCAAGTGCCTGGAGAATATGGAGCTGTCATGAGAAACCCTTACAATTCTTCTTCCTTCATAGGACTGTTGTCTGGGCAACATGAAGACATGTTTTTAATGCCCACATTAAAACAATGGTATTCAGTCTTTACCTAGTATTCAACCTTCACACTATAATTAGGTTTACTTTTTTTGGTTTTGTGTATTTAAACTCATATGATGCCTGGCAGGGGCAGGGAATTCACTGTATTCACTCAAGGTATTTTCATTCCCCAGTTAAGAAGCTTAATTAATGTTGCTTTCTGCAAACAAATTCTTTTCAAAGGATAAAAACATACAAAGATTATGAGTAAATTAAGAATTGACAGTATCTTTGAAAGTTTGTAAAAGACAGGCAGATATATACATGCCTGCAGTCTTCTCTCCATTTATTAAAAATGAAATAATTTGTCTTATATATTCCCACTGTGATCTAAGAAATGTCCCATTTTCATATAGTTGGAAGATGTAGTATGTTTGTAGGGTAAGATTATTCATGAGATAATGTAAAATTCTGTAGTGCCAGAGACTTACATGATTCATAGTATTTATGAATGGTCTTATTGACCATTTGATTGCACTTGACCTTAAATCGTTTCTCTGTAACCTTTCTGCCAACTATAAGGCCAGGAAGCTGCAAATTAAGGTAAGAATACAGAGAGGACAGGGCAGGATAATAGAGGGATGAAGGAGCCTGTCAGGTGGATTTTTCATTAGCTTAGTGGATGCCCAAATCCTCAGACTTGGCTCATTGCCTGGGTAGGGTCGGGATCCTGCAGACTCCACAGTGTTGCTCCTTTGTTCTTATTCTAATGTGTTTTGCAGCCCGGAACAGAAGCTGCACTGTTATGCTGAACATTTCACGACCCTCAAGTCTTTTTATCTGAAACTGAAGCCTAAATGACTTCTTTGATCTGCCTGGCTTGCTAGCCATCCCCTTCAAGTACCTGAATGAAAATGAGGAAGGCCTGTGCTGTGTCTGTCATTCTTTCAGGTTTCAATGAACTACACAGCACCAGAATCTCAAAGGGCAAGGGGATGACTTTCATACTGGGCCTTTGGCCTTCAGAAGGCAGCTCTCTCTGCAGAAAGCTGGGTGTAGAGAGGCCTTGGCCATGTACTGACTAGGAGAATATCAAGAGTCACAATCAGCCACCAAATCTTTTTACCCTCTAGCCTAGGGGACCAGGAGAAGGTAGGTATCTTCAATTTCAGTGGCTAAGATAAACTCATCCGAACTAAGACTTCCATAAACCAAGACTCCAAATTCCTCCAAACAGAAGGTCAAGATCACTATTATTTATGATATGAGCTTCCTTCTACTCATTAATCTCCATTATGAGATTTATGTCTTCTCTTGAAATAATAAGACATTAATTATTCAGTGAAGTCTTTCTCTAGTGCCAAAGACAGAAAAACAGCAGCCCTGTTCAAGAAAAACATGGTATCATCAGTGAGTGATTCCTATAGAACTGAGGTAATGCCAGACTACCTGAGTCCACCAAGGCTGAGCCTAGCCCAACCTGGAGGTGTGCACTCTTCCTGGAACATTCGCTTCAACTTTGCCCTTCCTTTGCTGCCCCCATAGCCTACCCAATGAATGACATCCCCTGGCCCATGGCTGCCTAGTGCTTCACACTGGTGTTATGAAGGAGCAACATCAGCATCACCCCTGCAAACTAGTAGGAAATACAAATCCACTGGACACACACCCTAGACCTCCTCAATCTCAAAATGGGGTGCTTTAATGTACAAACACTGGAAAGCCATTATCCGAGCCTTAGCTTCCCTTCTTTTGGTGTAAACAAAATGTTGCTTTTTTTCTAATGGTGCCGCCTATGAAATGCCATATGAAGTGCTCCACATCAGTTCCTCAAAGAGGTGTGTGAAGGCGTACTGCAGAAGGCTAAAGGCTTTCACAGCACGCATGGCTGGTATTCACACACAGCCCCAACTAAACTAAAGACATGAGTCTGATCCTTAAATGACCTCCACTAACCATTCTGAGGCTACAAATGGTTTGTCCTCAGTCTAAAGACATTCAGTGGTCTTTAAAAAAAATAACTTGGCCAACAGGCTGGAGATGGCTCCATGGTCAAGAGCATATACTTCTCTCAGAGAAGACAGAAGTTCCTTTCTCAGCACCTACGTCAGCACCCACAACCTCCTATCAATTTCAACTCTGAGACATACAATAGCCACTTCTGGATCTTAAGGGCACTTTCCATTCACATGTTCACATATTTACACACATATACATATAATTAGGAATAAAAGAAATATTAGAAAACAATGATCAAGCAGGCTTATGGTCCAATCAGAAGAAACATGTCAGAAAAGTAAGTACAACTAGTCACTGGGATGTAACAAAGTACTACATGCGAATTATGACACCATTAACAGTATCTTCATGGCTTTTCAAGGAAGAGGGGTCTCCAAGTTTGCCATTTTACTCATAAAAATAATAAACTCCACATTATCTACAAACACTCTTCTTTAGCCATGTCAGCATCAGCATAGAAAGTAGTTTGGGCAGCTAACAGTGACAGTCAATGAGAGAGGGGGCAATTAAATGGCTTTGCATTCAGGACAGAAGAGAGCTCTTAGAGAACTCTGGTTGCCCAGGACATTGGGGAGAAACAAAGTGAGGGCGGGGTGAGCACTGAGGGGTGAGGAAGACAAAGGGTACCTTCTCATCTGTGCACGTGATACACAGGATGAGAGGCCCTGCAGAAAGAAAGAGGAATGCCATTCCTGGGCATCAAGTGTTTCACTCCCAGTGTGCACTCCCTGGACGCCTCCATTTCCAAGCACACGCTTTAGAACAGTCAACTCCACAGAAAACAACTATGAGTAAATTGTGCTTTAAACTGAGAGGACCAACTCACTAACTCAGACATCAGATGCTTCTAGAGCACCTATCAAATGGGAGGTCGGTATAAGGAGATGTCACACATCTCCTGGCATAGTGTCCCAGGACCTGTGCTGGGCAGGGTCATTTGAATCGTGCACAGAAAGAGCTGTGTACACACTGGGCAGGTGCTGGGCAGGGAAAGCCGCTGCTGCAGGACAACAGTCTTCATGCCAATCCCACAGGTTTGTGTGTTTGCTTGTTTTAGTCTTTATATTACAAATAGATTTTTTTTTCATACAATATATTCTGACCATGGTTTGCCCTCCCTCATCTCCTTGCAAATCCTCCCCATCCAACTCCATACCTTTTTTCTCTCTTTGGAAAAAAAGACAAAAAACAAAGAGCAGAACAGAGCAGAACAAAACAGAAAAAGAAAAAAGGAAAGAGAAATAAAGAGCAAAAGAAGCACATGCAGAGACACATGTGCACACACACCCATACAAATGAAACCCATAAAAATACGAAAATCAGAAATTACTATTTAAGCCAAAAATCAGTAAGATTTTTTTTAAAAAGATGTTTAGACAGAATATGAGAGAAAAAAAATCTCCAAAAATACCACTGACTTCATTTTGAGTTGGCATGTACAGCTGAACATGAGATGAGGCCTACCCTTATGTGTGATGTGTACATCCAGTGAGGCTTGGTTTTCCTAACTCTCCTCATGTAATTGCAAAGTGCCGTAAGATATTTTTTCATGAAACATGACTATAGGAAGAAATTAAAATGGGAACTGAGGAAGTACGTGGAGAATGTTTCTTTTCCGACGACAGTATATTTATGGAGGAAGCCAGGGCATGCAAACATCTGGCAGCCACATTTCTGCAACTTTATGAAGGTCTGCTGATGCTCCCCTTTGAATGTGAGGGGTTTCACAGAATACCATTTTCACATGCTACATAGTCTTAGCAAGGGAAGCCTACCACACAATCTCTCTTGATTCGTAGGCTTTGAGGACATTACACTGGAAAAAGAGAAACAAAACTCAACAATTCTAATGCCTCTCTAAATTATTCTACTAATTAAAAAAATTATTGTGGTAAAATACAATGAGTTTTGTCATTTTAACCATTTGAAGTGTAAAATTCAATAGCATTAATCACATTTATGCTGCTGTACAACTGTAACCACTACATGCTTCCAAATCTCTCTCTCTCTCTCTCTGGTTTTTTGAGACAGGGTTTCTCTGTGTAGCTTTGGAGCCTATCCTGGCACTCACTCTGGAGACCAGGCTGGCCTCAAACTCACAGAGATCCGCCTGCCTCTGCCTCCCGAGTGCTGGGATTAAAGGCATGCGCCACCAATGCCCAGCTTCCAAATCTCTTTTATCACTCAAAATAAAATGGGAGAAGTAAGTCCCCAGGATGTCATCCTGGATCTTAACCTGAGTCATTTCTGGCCTCTCTATTAGCCTGTTTGAGATATTTCACACAAGCAGCCACTGGCCATATGGATGTGTCTGTTGGGTATTTGGGTTATAGCCAACATTTTTAAATGCTTCTTCTCATATTAGTTTCAACTTTTGGAGCAGATTCCAAAGAACTATGGCTTTTCTGTGCTTACCACTTTGAGGAAACCTCAAACAGTGCAGTACCTGTTACCATTCCTCCCAGTAACAGACATATATTCCAATTTCTCTATATTCCTGCTGAAGTTCATTTTCAGACTTAGATAAAAAGTCATTAAAATGTTTTTTCTTAACAGTTTCATGCATCTATTTAATGTATGCTGATTACTCTGTCTCCCTTTCCAACACTCTTGAAACCTCCCCATGGCCAAGCCCTGCCAGTCCCCTTCCTACTTTATGACTCTTGGTTTTGTTTTGTAACCCATTTAATTTAACCCAGGCCATCTATTGGCACAGGAACGTATCGATGGGTACACAACCGAAAACAAGGATTCTCCCTGCTTTTAGTAGCGAAGAGCTCAGCAGTGAGGGGAAGGGTCCCTGCATCCCTTCCTCCATCCGTGCCTGACTTCAGTTGATGATCCATTCTTGTGGAGACAGTGCAGGCACCCTTAGCTGCTATGAATCTGTGATCAGAACGGCTGCATCTTGCCCAGATGTTATTACACAGCCCTTGTAGTTCACAACACTTAAATCCATTCTGCCCCATCTTTCACTTAGGGAGGTTGTTATGATTTAAGGCTGATCATTCCTCTGTCACTTATTCACCATCATTCTTAGGAAAGAGAAGCTTCCGGTTTTCAGATTTTATTATAGCTCCTCTAGGGACTATGGTGCTTCTAGGTGTGACAGGATATCCACTATGCTTTTGATTTGCATTTCCCAAATGACTAAAGATGCTAAGAATCTTTTCATATGTTCATCACCCATTTGCATATTCTTTGAAGAAATGACTGCTCAATTCCATTGTCCATTTTTTGAATTGATCTTGTTCTGAGCAGCCTTGCTGAATTTATTTAATAGTTCTAATAGCTATTTTATGGACGGTTTTTGATATTTTCTAAGCATAAGATCATTTTACCTGTACATAGGTGTAACTTGTTCTCTTTTCAAGGATACTTTCTTTTCTACTCTCCCCAGCTGCAACATCCAGGAAAACAGATGACCAATGGTAGAAGAGTGCACCCTTGTCCCTCCTCATCTTTCACTACTGAATATGGTATTAGGTGTAGAGTTTTCAGAAATGTTCTATTATGTGTTGAATGCTTGGGTTTCCCCCAAATTCATAGGTTGAAAATGAATCCGTCAGGCAAGTGACCTGGATGATAAGGCCTCTGAGTGATGATTCGGTCATTACAGCAGAGAACTCACAAATGGGATCAATGTTCTTTTTTTAATTTATTTATTATGTATACAACATTCTGCTTCCATGTATATCTGCACACCAGAAGAGGACACCAGATCTCATAAGGGATGGTTGTGAGCCACCATGTGGTTGCTGGGAATTCAACTCAGGACCTCTGGAAGAGCAGTTGGTGCTCTTAACCTCTGAGCCATCTCTCCAGCCCAGGGATCAATGTTCTTATCTTTACTAGTCTCTTTAAAAGTGAGGCTCCATAAAGCTTTCTCCATTGGAAGGACACCAGAAGCCACTGTCTATGACTCAAGAATGAGCCCTCATGGACAGTGAATCTAACAGAAACACAATTAAGGATTTCCCAGATTCCAAAGCTATGAGAATTACTATTATTTGTAAAGCACCCAATAATAGTACTTTGATATAGCAGCCTAAATGGAGTATTATTCCATTTATCATCCTGAGGGAGTTCCCTCCAATATTTGGTGTTTTGGAGCATCTACCATGAAAGGATGCTGGGTTTCAATGAACGTGTTTTATGTATCTATTAAAATGATTGGGAGGGGCTCCCCCTGCATTCTATGACTGTGATGTATTGTCTTGTTTGACTTTATATTGAGTAACAATCCTTCAATGGATATCTTTTAAAAAGACAATTGCAAAGCATGTATCATTCAAAAGTATTCTCTATGTACCATGTGAAAGATTAGTTGGGTATTGTATTTGGTGGGCATTAATTTTGCTCATAGGTACTAATCAGAGAATTAAAAGCACACTAGTAAGAAAGACAATCAGTGATTTTTACCCTCTGGAACAACATTCATGGGGGATAGAAAGTAAGCAAGATAATGGAATATATAGAAGATGGATGACATGAGAATAATGGAGAACACAAGCAAGAAAGTGAGCAGAGGCATCGAGATGGAGTAGTTGTTCTGGGAGAGAGGAACGCTGGCTTGCACTGTGATTTACACATCATGTAGCATTGCTACAGAGATAAGAAAAGCTTTTAATAAAGAGGAAGCAATTGCCAAAACAACCTTAGTGTCTTTGCCACAACAAACCTCTGCCAAACCCATAGTCTACACAGGAAATCCTATTTCCTTTTGGTTATCTCTTTCACCAACAAAGATAACCCTGATGCTAAATACAGTGTGGTTTTGGTGCTAGAAACCAATGAAGGCATAATTCAGAGCAAATATGGCCTCTTGGAGCAGAGAAAGTTGTCAACTCCATCAAGCAATAAGCAAGAAGTATTCCAATACTACATATTTCAAAGTACCTTCTCTTTCCAATTTTCATTCATTTTGATAGCAGAGAATATTCAAGACTATGCATCTGTCTATGCACATCTCCTATAGAACCCAGCCTCTCAGCACGGGAGTCACAGAGACTATCAATTGAAGGCCTCTGAAGGTGCAATGAACACTGTACATTGGAAATGTACAATGACCTAAACTGAAATATTGAACGTGTAACAAACCTGTGGTGTTTGTGGCAGCACTTGCATTGTGAGACTTCTCTGCAGCCTTGGTTCTGAACACAGTGTGAGCACTCTGATGAGCATGCCTCAGGCCACACAGTGCTAATGAATGCTGTGAAAAGCACCTCAGCTTAAGACCATTGTATGCTATAAATTTCAGTGATTTTACTGTACTACCAAGTTTTCTGCTCCTATACAATAATGATTTGATTACAGAAATCAAAGCCTTTAAATATTTTCTTACTGTCATTCCTCAACATGTATCAAATGAGCAGTATCTTTGAATTGTATTGTGTTAGAGCATTTGACTACGGAAAAATTGCTGCTTGAGGTACTGACTGACTGGAGTTTCATAAGAAAAAAAGTGGTAAATGAGTTTTGGCTTGGGATTAAAAAAGAATTTTCAGCAATTTCTCAAATAGCCATAAATATAATTCTGTTATTTTTGTACTATATATTTTTATAAAACTGATAGCATTGATGATTTAAAAAAAAACAAAATACCCATCAACTCTAAAAAGCACTGATGCTCTAGATCCCACAGCATCAAACACTCAGACAAAATTTCATTGTTTATGTAAAGACAAGTACACCCATCTCGTCAGTATGCAGACTTGTTTTCCTCTTTAATGAATGAGAAAATTATGTATGTCAGAGTTGTTTTAAAATAAATTTATTTATGATTTCTTATCAATAAATGTTTAACTTGTATACCTATTTCATATGTCTGCATGTTCTGGGATTATGTAAAAGTCTCTTGGATAACAAGTGGTCACAAGTTGAAAAAGTTTAAGAAGTACTGCTACAGAGCACTATATCACATGACTATAGGATGTTAAAAGAATGGAGGTGGCCCAGCTGGTAAAGACCTTGCACACAAGTGTGGGGACCCAAGGTTTGTTTTTCCCAAGAGAATATTTTTTTTTTAGTTCAAATGAGAAACAAGGTTGCTTCACATGGCAATCCCTTCTCCCCAACCCCCCACCAACCCCCCACCTCATCCCCCTTCTGCTCCCCAGGAAGGGTAAAGCCCTCCATGAGGGTCCCCAAAGTCTGTCATATCATCCTGTGCAGGGCTTAGGCCCTCTTCCATGTGTCCAGGCTGAGAGAGCATTCCTTCATGTGGGATGGGCTCCCAAAGTCCCCCTATTTTTATTAGTTCAAATTAGGAACCAGCTTGTTTCACATGTCAATCCCTTCTCCCTCCCCTTACCCCCATTCCTCCTCCCCCATCCCCGACCTACTCCCCACCCCATCCAGCCTCCACTCCCCAGGCAGGGTAGGGCCCTCAACGGGGGCTCCCCAAAGTCCACCATGTCCCTTCTTATACCAGGGGTAAATACTGATTCACTACCAGGGGCCCCATAGAATGCCAAGGCCTCCTCATTGACATCCACATTCAGGGGTCAGGATCAGTCCGGTGCTGGCCTCCCAGATATCAGTCTGGGGTCCATGCGCTCATGGGGACCCAAGTTTGACCCTCATGTAAAAATCAAAATGCCAGACAGAATACACTGTGTTCCTATAATTCAACCCTTGTGAGATCAAGAAATGAGCAACCCTAAGTTTAACAGAAATTCAAGCCAGACAACCAATCAGTGAGCTCCAGGTCAGCAAGAGACTGATGTTTCCACAAACGAGATGGAAAGTGACTGAGAAGACACCTGGCTTCAACCTCTGGCTTCCATAGGCATTGGCACAAACACAGGTGCATGTGCATGTGCATGCGCTTGCATACACACAGAAGTTACAAAGGGTTGTTCATTTTCACTCCAATAGACTAACAGAATTGGAACACACCCACCCAACCAACAGGGTGAGTAAAAAGTGTAAGCAGAGAGCAGAAAGAGGGCATGCTATTTATTAACTCAGCCTCAACAGGCAGCAACCACTATAGTTCAACCAAGTAATAAGAATCAAAAGAAAAGACATGAAAGTTGTTGAAACATCCAGATATTCCATACATTTAAAAAGACCAATTTGAAAGTTTGAAGTAGAAATATACTTATTAACAGAGAGCTTTCTAGAAAACAGTTTGAACTGGCATCTAAGAGGCTGCCATCTTGGGCCTGAGCAGGATTTCTTTTAGCTCCCTTCATTTCATTTGCCTTTCTCCCATCCCAGCAGACAGGAAGCACTGTGTGAGCAACAGGAAACCTGAACTTCCTTCTCTTGTGCCCCAGCCAGCCAATTAGCATGCTACCATGAGGGGCAGATGCACATGAATATGGAACATAGACCCTCATTTTTTTGTTCAGTCTGTCAAGCTATGAATCCTCTAATCCTGTTTTATCCCAAACCTTAAGGGTTCAAGTGGGGGTTGAAGGAGAAGCCTTCAAAAGCTCCATCTACAAAGCTGTGAAATTCAAAACATTTAGACCCTGTCAGTTGGCAAAGGGCATTCCTGAAAGCAATGACAGTCTACATACAGGTATATTTCCTGGCAGAAGATGCTAGATTCAGTGACCTCTCAACTCATTCCATGTTGCAGACAGTGCTAAAGTTATGTCACTTGTTTAAATCTAAAAAGGGAGGGGGGGGTTGACATAAGATTTTTAAACCTGAAAGACAACATATATAACCAAGCACTCAAAAAAAAAAACCCAACAAACTATTGAAATGAAATTACTAGTTTACATAAGCTCACATAAGTGAAAAGGGACAAAAATATGTAATGTATAATTTTATTTACATTAGAACAATTCCTATAGAAAATTACTGTTCTCTGTTCATCAACAGTTTAAGAAGATGTAAACACATCTCTAGTACCAGTGTTCCCAAAGAATTCTCCTCAACTATTAGCCATGATTTCTTTTTACAAAAACCATAATATAAAGTGTGGCCAAACAGATCGATGGAGAGCTCCCAGCAATATGGAGAAACAGTTGTATTTTGCAGAGATCAGTCTTTCAAATTGAGAGATCTCCAAAGCTTGTCTGTTTTGTTAACCAGTAAATAGCTCATTCATATTCTACAAAGAAAGGCTTTAAATTGGGAGAAATGATCATATTTAACATTAGTAGGGGAAACGGGGCTGAAAGCAAGAAAAGTCTATTTCCCCCAGTTTCTTCAGCTAGATTAAAGCGCCCCTTGACTTAAGTGTCATGAAGGCTGATGACAAGCATGACCCATAAACTCAGAAATTATGCGAGAGAACAAGAAGCACATTTTAAGACAGACATCTTGGGTCTTTTTCTCCTGATCTGCAGTACAGATTTCTTAGCTGGACTACTTCCCACAAAGATGGAAGATGGCTGTCAGTACAGTCCAAACTGCACTCCGTGTTCTTGCCAGACCATCACTCCTGAATGCAGAAGTGCCCATCAGAAGAAGCATGCCTTCTAATTAGTTACTCAGAATTAGTAAGAAATACCAGAAATGGGTGAGGAGGGTAGACACTGTATGATATGAAATTAAACCCATTGAGAGTGTTCTTCACCCCCTCCAAAAAAAAATGACAAGGAAGGAATTGAGAAAATGTGTCAACAACTGCTCTCAAGCTTGTTTAGGCATAAAAAGAACAAACTGGAGCAGCAATTTTAACAGGCAACAAAGGGAATGAGCCCCGCTCCCCACATTAGTCACACTTCCATGTGACACTCATAGGCTAGCCCCTTCCAAAGCCTGGGCTCAGGGAGATACAAACAACAGGGAAGTAGGTTTATAAAACAGTGTGTTCTTTCAAACAAGAGAAAGAAAACAATGAGGAGGGCCCAAGAAGGATGAAAGGATCTGCACTGATTAATGTCAATCTAAGCAGTCCATGGGTGATGAGGACATAGCCTTGAGGAAATACATCACATGTCATGCCTCAGTCTGGAGAGCCTGCCCATGTGGAGTCACCAATTGCAAGACTCTTGGTCATGGATTTCTAGTGTAGACACAAACAGAAAGCAAACAAGCCTCCAGTTCCCTTTAAGGTCATCCAGTTGCCATTGCAACTACCTGTCGGTTGAGAGGCCGGGAAACATTGCCACAGCAAAGTTCCCCAAAGGACCACACAAACACTGCTCACGGAGCATTGTAATAATACCCACCGAATATAGGCAGCAAGCTGCTCTCTGTCCAAAGGTCAAATACTGCTGACTCTTTGGCAACAGGAAAACTGGGATAATGGAGATTTCCTTAGGATCTTTGCAGTTACTTGCCCTACTCCACTCCTTACAGCCATCATTGCGAGGCCTCCCCTGGATTTCAGTACACTCCCACCTTGGGAGGCTTTCTGGAAACAGAAAAGAATTTTTGTATCAGCTACTTGAAACCAACACATGAGCTAATTACATGGCTCTCGTGTGTGTGTGTGTGTGTGTGTGTGTGTGTGTGTGTGTGTGTGTGTGTGTGTGTATGGATGTATGTATATGATTAAAATCAGTCTCAAGATATAATAGCTTATTGGCCACTAAACATCTCAGAGTCCTATTTAAAATTCACCTTATTTAAATCACATTTAATTTAACCAAACAACTTTTTGTTGCTATCTTAACATCAAAACTAATCCCAACCAGGAAAGTCACCAGGCTAGATGCCCAAACCCTGGAGCTCCACAGTACACTTGTGATCCAGTCTTGAACATTCTAGACATTCTGGTTTTGGAACTGCCACTGTGATACTGAGGCTAACCTTACACAGAACTCAACAATGGTCTCTTCCACATCCAGAATGAACAGAGATGACAAGACCACCTATTGTCTCCAGGAATGGAGAAGTACTCCACCAGCATTGTAGTGCTCCAATGCCATTGTGGATACTGAGGTCGCTGACATCAGCCAGTACTCACAACTTTTCTCCAGTTTGCACACGATGAAGCTCAATCAAGCTGCTTCTCCAGGATCACAATGTTTCCCTTCCACCAACAGTAAAACGTCCCCTTTAGAGGAGTTACTCTTACTGTCCTTCAATCCTTCCTTTTCTTTGACTTTGTTCATAACGTCCCCCTTTCTGATGTCTCCCACTGTTCTACAACTTTTAAAACACCCTACATCCTCAGGGATGCCTTGCTGTACTTTCTAGCACCAAGCCAAATAACTCAGATGCTTCTGGTTTCTCCATCTTCCAGAAACTGCCTGCATTCCCTGGTTTCTGGTCCCTTCCTCCATCTTCTAAGTCAACAATAATAATGGGCCAAGTCCTGTTCACATTACATCTCTGTGACCATCTTTCTGTTGTCACACATTCCTTTGTCACATACAGGAAAAGTTCTCCATTTTGGAGGATTTATGTATTTAGGCCCATCTTAATAAAGGTAACTTTTGTCAAGGTCTTTAAACTGCATTGTATCTGTAGATGCCCTTTTGCTAAATAAGGTAACAGTTTTATAGATTTTGAGGGGTAAGATGTGGACACCTTTGGGCTACAGAAGGCAAATCGTGCTACTGAAAACAATGGGGTGAATGTTTTAGAAGATATGCAGGATGGCTCTCATGGATGTGCCAGTCTAATTTTCATCCAGGTTCAAGCTCTAACCTGTCCCTAGACACATGAATAATCAAATGGGAAGTCCTAGTTATTTCTATAAGTAATGTGATTATAGAAGACTCATTCTCAAGGTGGAGATCAATCAAGGAAAATACCAGACATGGACTTTGTCCCTGCACATGCAGTTATCTCTCTCTCTCTCTCTCTCCCTCCCTCCCTCATGTATACAAAGATCCATTCTCCTTCCTCTGGTCAAGTAGATAAGCCTCACACATACTAATAAACAGCACTGTTAAACTAATGTTCAGCTTCTCTTCCTACGTGACATGAATGACATCTGGAAGACCTCATTGTATAAAGTCAGCACAACTGTGTAGCTTTGTTCCACTGCTCCTGTCCCAGGCCCCTTTCTTACACTCTATAAATCTCTCCCTTTTCTGTGTGCTGTCATCTGTTCTGTATTCTATCACCTCAGTTCAGTCGAGACACCACCATAACTACACTTTTCAACAACAATAAAAAATAGATCAACAACTCTCACCATTTAGGAAAAACAAAAGAATCATTTACCAAGACAAACACTCCAGGACTGCAAGGCACTGATCTGTTCACTTTAACAAACACCAAGTGTCAGTCATAGATACTACACTGGGAATGATAGAAGGTCCTCTAGGGTTTAGAATTCTGCCTCCAGTGGCCTTGCAACTACAAGGGGCAAGGGGAATAAGCACTGAAATAAGTAAATGTCAAAGGAAAAGTTGATGGTTGCCTCCAGAGTGAGTAGAAAAGGTAGGTCTCACAACACAGTATACCAGGAATAGATACTTTGAGGGACAGGGTAGAGCTGGGCCATTTATTGACAGTGGCATGAAGCTGTAGGGAGAACTTAAAGGAACTTAATCTAATTTTTAAAGTATGAAAAATTAGAAGTGTGTCAAAGGAAAAATAATTGCCATAATTCTGCTAACCTGCAGTTTACTGTTTATAGGCTTAAGATAGTGGTCTAATGTAGAACTGGACCCAGTATAGCTTTGATTTTCTATTTCTATGGAATACTTATTTGAGTCTGGCACATTAGACCACTCTGCCATCCCGACACGCATGGAATTCTTTTGTATTGGTCACCTTCCATTATTGTGGGAAAACATGTGAGAAAATCAATTTAAAGGAGTAAAGATTTCCTGTGATTTGTGGTTCCAGTCCACAGCCAACTGGCTTCATTGTTTTCAGGTCTGCAGCAAGGCAACATTATTATTGCAAAGGAAAACTGCTTATCTCATGGTGACCAAGAAGGAAGGAGACAAAAAGACAGACAGACAGACAGACAGACAGACAGACAGACAGACAGGAAGGAAGGAAGGAAAGAGAAAGAACCAGGCACACCCTTCAAAGGCATCTCTACCATGGCCTACTCTTTGCAACCAGACCCGACCTGCCAATAACTCACAGTTTGAGTTCATCAATAAGTCACTAATGATCCAATCATCTTGTATTAATGCCATGATCTTGGGACCAAGTCTTCAACATCAATATACCAGCCTTTCAAAGGACACTTCATATTCAAACAACTACTTTTAAAAAGTCAAATTATTCTGGAACAATGACTCAGTGGTTAAAAGTACTTGATGCTCCTGTAGAGAACTTGGGTTCAGTTCCCAGCACCTAAACATTAGCTTAAAACCATCCATAACTCCAGGTCCAAAGGATCTGATTCCCTCTTCCAGATTCACTGGGCACTAAGAACATACATGGTACAGAGATATGCATGCAAGCAAAACATTTATAAACATAAAGTATGTAAATCTAATATATATATATCAATTTGTATGTATGGTCACATACTGCATAATAACATTTTAAGTAAACAACAAATCAAATCTCCAAGTCAATGATATATGCTACACAGCCTAAGTACACAAAGGCTGTATCATGTTTGTGTAAGTTCAACTTGTGACAGTCACACAAAATCCAAGTTGCCTAGCAATGTATTTCCTAAAATGTATTCCCATCAGGTAGAAACACATAACTGCATGGGTTTTATTGCTGTGAAGAGACACCATGACCATAGAAACTCCTACAAAGAAACATTTAATTTGGGTGGCTTATAGTTTCAGAGGTTCTATTATCATGACAGAAAGCATGTTGTGCAGGCAGACGGGTGCTGGAGAAAATAGCTGAGAGTGCTACATCTTGCAGGCCACAGGAAGTTGACTGAAAGTCACACTGAGGGAAGCTTGAGCAAAACAGACCTCAAAGCCCACCCACACAGTGATACACTTCCTCCCACTAGGCCACACCTCCTAATAGTGCCACTCCCTTTGGGGGACATCACAAATATTATATTAAAATCAATATGCTTTGAAATATACGATTGTAGTAACTTTGTCATGGAAAATGAGGATCAATGTGCACCAAACCCATAATAGCAGGAAAGAAGTAATTAAACAAATGATAGACATCTACTGTGATTATGTGTTATCAGCACCCACAGAGTGGTACAAGAGCACAACGGACAGGGGAAAAATATAGCTGATCTACTGAGAACTAAGATGGCCTCCATGCCGTAACAGCTGCCTCACCTGCTGTTAACGGGCATCCCTCAAGCAAGGCTACTCAGGGAAAACACTGGTGGAGAAAAGCAGAAAGTGGTAGGAGAAGTATGCAGTGTGCCCTTTGAAGGCAGAAGGCTGGGGTTCTGATTTTTAAAAAACAGACTAAGAAGTCAGCCTTTTAAAATATGTTGACTTTCATCATAGTTTTTAAAATCCTTGTAATTTATCATCTACCTTTGCGCCACCAAGATTTGTAGAGTTACACTTTAAACAACCAAACATGACATTAGTTGTGAGCCCGAATGTAGGTAAGGGGAGATGGGCAGCCAAGCTCTTGGATGGCTTCCCTAGAGGCTCACAGTGGCAGGATGGTGAGGGGGCAGGCAGCACACTCTGTCATAGCCACGTTTGGAAGGGCCATGTGCTCCCTCCTTTTATTCTCTGCCTTAAGCATGTGTCACCAAGTGATGGCCCCAAAGCTTCCATACAAAATGAGGAGGTCACCACCTCAGACAAGTGTCTAGGCTGTGGGATGATGTTGCAAGACTTGGTGTCCCCCGCCATGATGAGGAGCAAGCTTTGGAAGAACATTGCAATATTCCTAGTATCCAGCCTGCCACTCACACCCAAATAGGAGCAAAGGACATAGCAAGCCCTGGCCTCTCTTCACAGCTGCCAAAGACCTTTCCAGAATCTCCATTGGCTCCTCAAAAGTCATTTCAAAGCCAGAATAACACAGTTAAATAACACAATCTACAGCTGACTAGTTGATGTGCCACCATATTTTGTCAACGCTTAATTAAACATGTCCACTTTAATTTGGTAGTTTCCTTCTCCTAAATTGGAGAGGTTTTTTTTTTTCCCCAGATCGACAATATTTGTATATGCCTCCCCCCAAAAGTTTAGAGGCCCCAGGATTCCTACCTAAGTGTCCTCTGGTAAAACATGTAACTGCGAACTAAACCTGGGGAAAATCCACAGCCCTGGTCCACTTGGGCACTGACCCTTTGCCAAACTTCTCCTATCTCTACCCTGATCCCGATTCCCACTTCACGTGCATAGATATCCCAACGCTGGCCTATTGAGTTTCATTTGCTAGTGCACACTGGATTAACTGCTGTGGCTGCTATGCCAGCTAAGAAATGCATCCATCAAATCGACAGATACAGAGATTGAACCCTTCCACACTCTGTACCCACCCCCTCACTGCCTGGGGCCCCACTCATCATCCATCCAGGTAAGAACCTGGATGGAGGGAAGAATGAAATAGTGGCCACAGGATGTTCCTGTCAGTTGAGGGTGCATGATGCCCAAAGACAATATAAAACATGGACTGTTATTTCCGAGCTGTCTCCTATCCTCTAGCACCTTGTAAACAAAGCTAGGCCCCTTCCCAGCTTACCCATGCTGTCTACACACACTGGTGACAGGTGAATTCCAGCCTGGGAATTCAAGTCAGGCTTGTCATGAAGCCATCCTCTCTGAAGACTCAGTCCTTTTCTTTCTTTCTTAGAACTTTTTTTAAAGATTTACCTTTATTTTCCGTGCATTGGTGTCTCATCTGAATGTATGTCTATATGAGGGTGTCAGATCCCCTGGAACTTGAGTTACAGACAGTTGTGAGCTACCATGTGGGTGCTGGGAATTGAACCTGGGTCCTCTGGAAGAATAGCCAGTGCACTTAACCACTGAGCCATCTTTCCAGGCCCCCCTACAGTCCTCTTTCAGTAAAGATAACTAGTACCAGCCCTGTGGGGAGAGAGCACTGACCGAGTTGGCTGTTCTGAGTGTGTGCTTCATGCTATTGACTTCTACAAAGTGACAGGAAGGGAATGAGGGAGCTGGTGCCTCAACACAGACGAGCAAGGTATATTCAGAGAAGCCATGTGTCGGGATGTACAGGAAGTCCATGCACAAAACATCCTGCAGGTGAGTGAGAAATTCAAAGTTCCACCTGTTTGTCTTTTCATGTTAGTAAAACCATCCTTTTGCATTTGGTATATCAGATTTTATTTTAAGTATTTAGGACCTCTTTTTAGCAGCAACTCCACCTAGAATGATAAATATGAACCATGTCTAATTTATTTTAATTAAACGACTGCCTTCTAGCAGCACTACTAACACCCCCCCCCATGTGTATCCTATCCCCTTCACATTCTCACCGTGCCCTCAGAGCCCCCAGAGGCAGCACACTTCAGAAAGATCCTTTGGAGATCCTGTCGATGAAACAAAAGTCAACATAGAACTCTGGACAGAAGCAGCAGCATCCTCTCTTTCCCCACATGCCTCGCCAGCACCAGAATGAACATCTGCAGTGTAGCTGCCGCGCCCATTAGTCCCTGCCTCCTGTTAGCATATTTTAATGCCGCGATCACAGTTTTCTATTCCTATCGAGGTGGTACAAGGTGCCAGACTCTGGATTCACACATTGCGTCATTACTGTCCCCAGTGAGCAGACTACACAGCAATACTGGGGACAGGGTTGAAAGAGAATGAGAAGGTTAACAGTGGGAAAGACAAATAGAGCACCCAGGATGCTACCAAGAATGAATGCTCCTTCATAGTGGGCAGGCTCTGGTTTTAGTGGACACTGGTGGATACTGTGTGCCCTGATGATGAAGATTTCTCTTGAAAACCCTTAAAACAGCCAAGGTATTTATAAAAAGCATCCCTCTTTGGCTAACTGTTCCAACTAATATTTATCTTATTAAACTTCACAGAAGTAAAGTCCTTGTCTCAGAATGCTTTTTTTGAAGTCACAGGGGAATCTAGGCATTCAAAAAGCCTTCCTTTGCCAGCAAACCTCAGCCCAAGGTGTTAATGAACCAAGTCACCACAGAGAAAAGAGTGGTCGGTTATTAATTCTAACTCATTCTTGTGATTAAGAAAAACAAAACCCCACAAATCCAGTGTGATCCTCCAAGGAAAACATCATTAAGGGTTTCTCCTTTGAATTTTACATTCCAATCTCAAATGTAACATAAAGACATCAATCCAAGTATCTCTGGATTTTCATAATGCATGTATGTACTCATCCATCCATAAACAGAACCAAAGGAAGCAAAGTCCCACCATCACAATTGTTCAAAGGGCAAAATCTACAGCCCACGTCTAATGACTCATTCTTTGCCCATGTGATAAATATTTACATGCCACTCACATGCATAAGATCCTCAGTACTCCCCTTTGCCCAGCTTGTGGGCATCCAGAAACAAGCCCATGTCTGTACCCTTTCATGCCCCTGGTCATTAACATTCAGGAACAGGTATTCACAGACTTGTCCTAGGTACAGCCTCCAACCAGGCCAAGGGATTCCTTTGTTTCTAGTCTCTCTAAAGGCTCTCAGCCCCCCTGTACATGACCACAGGTCCAAACTGAACACATTGCTGATGATTTCATTAACTGTGTGGAAGGGACGTTGTGGATTCATGCAACATCTGCTAGGCTTGACAATTAAATAAAATGAATCAAGTACTTAGTACTTGGCAAGTACTGTTGAGAGAGATGCTCATAGGTGTGGAAAGTTCTTTTGAAAGGTCTGAAGCATAACCAACTGGGTCTACCCTACGTGGGTATTTCACTGGGAATCAGGCAGCTCACAGCAGTTTTCGACCAGTCCTCACTGAGCAGATCTGCCCCACAGGGTGAGGATGCCTCAGCAAGCACCTCACAGTGCACCGGCATGTTTCTTCCCATGTGTCCAAGGTGGAGTGGTTCCACTCCACCATGCCAGAGCCCATCCCAAGAGTCTAGCTTGGGACATCTGCATCCTACAATGTCAGCCACCACCCAAGACATCCTTCTGCTCTCAAACGGCAGGCTCAGCCCTCCTTATTCAGTTTTTTCAGTCATTCGATCACCTGCCAAGAGTTTCCAACTTGTTGCCACACACACACACCACACCACTCTGGGCCCTGAGGGGAAGGACATCAGTGACAGATATCCTAGGAAGTCACAAAGGACCCCAGAGTGGGGCCTCACTGTAGGCTGACTTACTCCCTACTCATATCTTAATGTGGCCTTCACCTCGATTCTTCCAAACTGATTTCATGTAATCTTGGCAACAGAACTGTCTTCAAACTCTACTGAAAAGATTGATTGCACTTTATTTAAGTGTGCTGGAGTCTTCCCCCTCTGACAACCTTCCACATTGCATCTTTGCTTCTCCTTTCATGGAGCTCATACCTATAGGCCATCAAGCTTACCTAGAAATCCCTACCCTGCAGTAGAGGGTCTTCCAGGGATTTTCTCCTCCTCCGTAGACTCATCTATAGCATCAAGAGATGGGAAGAATACTGGGCTTGAGTATGAGGAGCCTAAGAACTACCGTTGTAGTTTGAATATCTACATCCATGTACCAAAACACATACCAAACACTATGGTGAAATTCTAACCCTCATGATAGTGGTTTTAGGAGTATGTGCCTTTGGCAAGTGGTGAAAGCATGAGGAAAGAAAGACCCATCAGGAATAGAAGTAACATTTCTTACAAAAGAGGTTGCAGAGTCAGAGAGATAGGTAAAGATGCTGCCCAAGGTGGAAATGAGAACCAGAGTTCCCTCAAGCTGGCCTCTCCCTTTCACATGTGTACCATGTGCACACGACATGCATAAAATGAGTAAGTGTTATGAAATAAAATAGAACTGTAGCTGGGTACAGTGACTCACGGGTGCTTGTAGTCCCATCATAGAGACTGAAACAGGAGGACCAGCTTGGGAAGATAGCAAATCCCTCTTTTAGAATTAAAAAAAAAATTAAGTGAAAGGGCTGTGGATACAGTTCAGTGATGCAGTATTTGCCTAACATGTGCAAAACCCTGGATTCAATCCTCAGAACTATAAAAAGGGATGAGAAAAAGAGTGGGAAGAGAGGGGAAAGAGAGAGGAAGAAAAGGGAGGGGGAAGGAAGGAGAGAGATAAAGGAGAGAGGATGGAAGACTAAAAAGGGGCAGGAGAGAGAGAGAGAGAGAGAGAGAGAGAGAGAGAGAGAGAGAGAGAGAGAGAGAGATCTTTCTACCATATAAGGACACATGGGAAATGTGTTGTCCTCAGGTGCTAAATCTGCTAGCACTCTGATTTTGGACTTCTAGATTCCAGATCAGTGACAGACATATTTCTATTGCTTAAAGTCTCACAGCCAGGGAGAAGTATGAGGACCCAAGTTAAAACCTAGAACTCACCTTTTTAAAAGTCAATATAGTGGTTTTTGTAATCCTGGTGCTAGGAAGGAAGAGAGAGATAGGTCCTGAGGACTGGTTGAACAAGAAGTCTAGCCTATTGGGAGAGATCCAGGCTAGTGAGAGACCCTGACTCAAAAACAAATGTGGAGGCTGAAGTGATAACTTAATGGTTCATGGCGCATGCTGCTCTTGGAGAAGAATGGAATTCAGTCCCCAGCACCCACATCAGGTGTTTAGCAACCACTTACAACTCCAGTTCCCAAAGATCAGACACCCTTATCTACCTGCTGCAGGCACATGGAACACATACACACAGTGGGACACAGACACATTTAACATAATTTTTAATCTTAAAAAAAGGTGGAGACCATCTAAGGAATAACATCTGAGGTTGTCCTCTGCCTCACAAGCACATACCTGCATATGCATGCATACCTACACATATGTGCACACACACAGTACCACAGTTAAAACAATCGGTTAACATTAACCCGATTATGAAACATATATATCAGGGTTACGATACTGAAACATTTTAGCTCTCTGGGTTTCTTTTTCCTTGTTTACAGAGTGCTGGGATGGGTCATGTTAAGATCTTCCAGCATAGAGCTTTCTTATCCATTTCTCTCCTTCTTGACCAACACTTTCCGTGACTTCTTCAAAGTCTTGAAATAGAAACCCCATGCCTGGATCTCCAAAATATGGTGCCACCCACCGTTCTAGTGATGCTCCTGCCAGCGCTCATCTCCAAACAAGTTGGCTTACCATGACAATTCCTGTGTCATACTTCTGTTCATCTATTTCTCCGTCTGTATGCCTACCAGGATGCCCAGGAGAGGAGGGTCCCCCAGATACCATCCCCCTGTTCTTGACAGTGTCTCACACATGCACCAAGTTCTGGAGTTTCCCTATATCTCATACACTGGGACTGGAGACATTTATCTGTATCATTACATATCCTGGTTGTTCTATTTAACTCCAGATGGAAGAAAGCTAGAATGTCGAGAAACTCCATACTTCTCTCAAAGGCTAACTCAGTGCCTCAGATATTCACTACTCACAGAAACTTCCTCCATGAAATATACTTCAAAATGAGAAAAATTTCTATTACTTTTTGCATGTAACTACCTCAATCATATGGGGTTTTTCTTCTAGAATATTCCCCAGTCCCTACCTAGATACTAACTTTCAACACTTGTTTTAGCAACTTTGCAAAATGAATCAGTCTAGTTTTCTTGCCGTTTCCTATTAAAATGCCCTAATACTTGTGTAAGACCAGAAATCACAGAGTATGAAGGCTCAGTAGCTACTGGATCCTGATAAGCTGTCAGGAAGATCAGCAAAATGGCCTAAGTAGACCAGAAATGCTTCAGGCCTTTTAAAGTCAGGCTGGCATTTTAAAATATGGTTTCATCTGATTCTTCTCTCTTTGTGTAACCAGCAGTAGGTATTAGGAGGTATTAAAACCTCCTAAGTAATGTGCCAGAGAGAATGACATCTCTCTATGGTGCATTCTCTTCGGTGGAGTCTCTATGGAAAATATGTCAAGCTAGCTACAGACAGGCTTCTGTCAAGAATTGGCAGGTAAATAATATTCCTGATGGACTCAACCTCTGTCTCTCAGAGATTCAGCTGGACTGAACCTGCCACCCCAAGGCAAACACAACCTGGCCAGATAGGATGGAAGCACCTGTCCCTAACCCCCATTGCACTGTTACCCCTCGTCAGGAACTATCCAGGGCCCCAGGATCAAGAAAGTAAAGATATAACTCAGCCTTTTTTCTCCTAATTTTTAGAATAATGCAACAGACATCAAGGGTTCCTACTAAAGAAAGATAACATCCACAATAGAGCCACCTGCAGCATCCAAATCATATTAGATATCCCCTCTAGAATAGACATGTGTCCATATCAGAGCACACTCTTTCTCTCAATGGGTGGGGCTAACACTATATCCTTATGACCAAGGCACATATCTGAACCTAGTATGGGCAGATGTACATTATAGAAACAAGAGGCTGTGGGATCTACCAGGTGTGTCTCCCCGTGTGTCTCTTCCACCAATGCAGTCAGTGGAAGCATGGCATCGCACCTACATATCCAACTCACTGCCACAGATATTAGCCCCTACAGGTCATCCCACTGGATGAGACTGTTTATGACACAAGTGTGAGAGAATGCAGACAGCAGGTGAGGCTTTAGGGAAAAAAGCCTTCCTGTGGGGCTGCAGTACCTTCCGGATAATTCCGGCAATATTTCTGACAAGAGCCATCTGGGACTGGGGCAGGCTTGCTCACTCCTGACACCTGCAAGGGTTGAAATTTAGGATCTCTTTCTTTCCTATCCAGTGATTGTCTACACTAAGACTTGTCTTCAGTTGTCAATTTCCCTTTCCTTTCTGAGAAGGAAAAGGGCAAAGAACATGATGGTTTTCCTCTGCTATTAGCTCTTGGCAAATAACAAGAATGCAGAGAGAGAGAAAGCGGTCATAGCCAGATATAGGCTGTTGTCTTTTCCCATTTTAAAAGCCCTACACTGTGTCTCCATGAGACATGACTAAAATCTATCAGCTCCAGTGGCCAACTCTGAGGATATACCCCAGGTATGACTTCCACCTCTGCATTACTTCCATAATCACGTATCTCTGAACTTCAGCTTCCACAACAATGTTCCCTTGCAGATGTCACTTTATACCATTGTGCAGAATTTTTCAAGCAACATCATGACCAGTCCCTACCAAATCAAACAGTGAGATGTTCTCTAGGAAGCCGAGTCTAGGAAACCCATTCTGGTTGGTGGCACCTCACCTTCACCCCAATCTCGCCCTACTCACCAGGACAGATACACACTGCTAGCATCATGTAAACATCATTCGTGGTACAGAAAGTAATGAGAAAAACAGCCATTACAATAACCCCTGGTGAGCACAGTCAAGCACAGGGCTTAATGGAGTTTTCGCCTTATTTCTACACACAGTAGAAGAACTGCCCTTCCAGAGCCTTCCTACTCTGGAAGGCTCTCAGACATTTATAAGGAAGGTCAAGCCAAGTGAGTCTCTAAACCCTTCCAAATTAAGAGCCTAACCCCTAGAAAATGAACTGTTGGGAGCAACAGTTTCCACCAATGTACCAGGTTCTTCAATACTCATAACGGCACAGGCCAGTCGATGGCCCATGTGCCCTTTTGATTATAGTTCTTCTCTGCCCTTTGGGGCCTGGATCTAACTTCAATCATTCTGCATTTTGTGATAGAGCAGGGTTTAAATTGATAACATAGCCATACTACAACTGTCCTTTTATGATGTCCCAACTGCTTAATAACTGTCAAGGTTGTACTAAAATTGATTAGTAGTGTGGGGAAGGCGGGCTCTTCTAACATCCCCTCCCTTCTCACCAGCTCCTGGGCCTCTGTGAGGAAGCAGGATCTGAATTGATTTCTATCTGATTGCAGGAGAGTTTGCCCTGACTTTCCCCAGTTACTTAAGCCGGCAGGCGTCTCACTGTGTGTCCTTAGAGACCAGGGCTTTGCTCAGGCAGAGAATGTCTAGACACTATTCATGACCCATCTGTCTGGCACGGCCCAGCGGATGGCAAACTCTATTAGAACTGAAACCATTTTTCCTCCTCCTCCTTTTCCCCATCCTCCTGTCCTCCTCCTTCTCCTCCCCCCCCAACCCGTGTCTCTTTCCCTTTGCAAAGCAGGAATCTGACACTGAAAATTACTATCATTGTTGCAATTCTCAAAATAGCACCACCAGACTTTCATTAACATCCACGCTAGACTACTAAATATTTAAAGAAGTGGATAAATTTCATCTCAAGTAGGACATCAAAATGTAAATCTAAGAGGTTGTTTTCATCTGAGTAAATTTGGCGTCACAGCAGGAGAAAATGACGCCAGGTGCATTAAACTTTCCTTCCTGTTTGTTCTTTACCTTTGTCTATTTGAAAAGGCAGGATCACTTAGTTCAAGACCCTGTAAGTTTTTAATTGATCTGAAAACTGTCTCTGAGAAACAATGGCAGCTAACAAAAGGGGGCAGGGTCTCAGAGGCCAGTATTTCTACCCCTCATGGCTCCTCCCCCACATCAAGCACCCAGGTAGTTTGTGACCAGTGACAACCTAATGCAACTGGATTCAGCACAGCTCTTAGGTCAGCCCAGAGACCCACACATCCTGGTCCTCACCTTGCTTGAGATTGCTTTCTTGGGTCACTGTCACATATCTGTAATTGTGTTTCCACAGATTCATTTTTCTTAAGTTGTAAGATGGGGGCAGTGATCCCCATCAAAGAACCCACTGCTCTTACAGAATGGCCGGACTGGATGAGCAGCCTTTGCTACTGGCCTTGACCAAGGTAATCCACAATTAAGCATTATGCATGCAGAAACTTCATAGCTCCTTGTAACTATACTTGGATACATCACAAACTGTAAGGACCCCTGTCCCACGCCCTCCACAGCTGGATTTCATCCCTCCATTGGCACCTTGACGAACAGAAAGGGACATAGCTCCAGAGAGACATTAGGGTCCAACACTGAAAGGGCCTGCTTGGTGACACTGGCTTTAGGGGTACTAATGGTTGAACTAGAGTTGGCCCAAAAGGCTGTCTCATCTTCAGATCTTGGTGTCTAATAAGGAAGGACAAACAAGAGGTGGCGCTGGGTCACATAGGTCACATGGATGGCCAGGATCCAGGACAGGTCAGTATACCAATGATTCCTGACATGCTGAGGCTGCCGAGTTTGTTTTTCATATTTTTATTTGAAAATCCAGTATGAAGCCAGGGTAATCAAAATCTATGTATTAATTAACCATTATCATATAAAGAATTGTTCTTGGAGCAGTCACTTCTATGGCCACTTAGGGTTGTAGACCATTTGATCTCTGCTCTATAAATCGTATGCATCTTTTAAGAACTAATTAGTAAAACCCTTAGTTTTTTTTTAAATACCATTGAGAGGGAAAAACACACACAAAAAAAAATGAAAACACAGCTGAATTCAAGCTCGCAGCCACAGCATCGGGTTCTGGTTATGGGACTGAAGCAATTAGCTAATCTCTCCAAGCATAGCGTTCCTATGAATGCCTTCTAGGATCGTTTTAAGAGATACAAATGAGATGATGTGTGCAAACAGCTGGCCCCCGGCAAACGGAAGCTTCCTTGCCACTTCACTCCACTCCCAGGAAGCTGCAGGCCTCCAGAGAGGGAGTATTTGGTGAATATTTGCCATGTGCCAAGCTTTCCTGTAATTGATTGTTCTGCACTATTTCATTAGATCCTCAAAACTCCCTTCTGAGTGAGATATCGCTATTATAATCCTACTTCAGAGAGGGCAGAATCAAGGGACAAGAACCTTATCAGCTGTTTTCAAGCCATAGCCAATGAAGAGTCTACAGTTGCAACTCAAAGCCTAATGCTCTATGCTAAAGTACAGCCTGGGTCCTAAGTCATTGTTTAAAACAACTATTACACTGTGCCTATAAGGATTTCCTTTAAGCAGTGCCAAAAAAACCTATGGTGTAAGAAATACACTGGAAGAAGAGATGATCTACTTAGTAGGACTATCAGGAAACTGAGGTTACACACTCACACTTATATATACACACTCCACACAGACACTCTTGCACAATCATCCACTCATGTGTGTACCTGCGTGCATGTGTGTGTGTGCGCGCGCGTGAGCACACACACACACAGAGAGAGAGAGAGAGGGAGAAAGGGAGAGAGGGAGAAAGAGAGAGATCTCACATTCATACACCACAGACACAGTTGTATATATACATACTTAATAGAGGCTTATACATGGCAGATACTGCAGACACACCACATAAAGATCTCTCTCTCTCTCTCTCTCTCTCTCTCTCTCTCTCTCTCTCTCTCTCTCTCTCACACACACACACACACTTTTTCTGGGCATGAAATAGCCCTGTGTATACTGTATATATAAACATTTGCATATTAAAAACCAAACATTTGTCACTCAAGGGTTGCCTGGTTGAAGAGTCTTCTCCCATTACAAAACACAAATTCTACCATATTGTGGGTCCTAGGAAAAATACTTGTACCAGAGCAGCTTATATTGTGGTTAGCTTGGTTTCTATGGTAATAAAATACATCCTCAAAGACAGATAAGTTGGAAAGGCTAGACCTCATATCACCTTTGCTTTGTCTTATTATGTAGTTTTTTAAGATAGTGTGGATATTTTTTGAACCTCCATTCCACTAGATATATACCAAGCCATGCAAACAACAGCCTCTTCCTCCTCTGATTGGATTTGAATTTTCTAAAATAATTCATATGTGCTGACTTAGCAAATATTTATAGGACCATGCCCTCTACGCTGCATATGCCATGGATTACACACTGGGTGAAGCTAAAGCTCCAGCAGAAACCTCATCAGCTTGGTACTCTGAAGGGCATATAGTAGCAGAGGAAAGATACTTTAAGTGTCTAATATGTACAGTCAATGCTCTGGGAAGACCATCGAACATACAAAGTGGTAAGCATAGTACCTGCCTTCTAAGAACTTAACATCCTTCAAGACTTAAACCTGTGCATGTGTTAACGTATAAGACCTTATGAGGGCACAAAGTGCTACAGGCCTCCACATAGGATAATGTATTTCTGGAAATGGGGAGAGTCGAAAAAGAGTGGACCACTTAATTGTCAGACAAATGAAACACAAGGGTTGGTCTAGAGGTAAGGAAGAAATGAATAGTCAGGTACCAGATGCTCAGAGTCTGTGGGTCTTGTCAAGAGTCTTTACAAGCAGTTGCAAACATCAGTCTTGGCTACAGGTAAAGGCAAGGGAATGGCTACAATTCCATGTGATTGTTTGGAGAAGCCAAGGCCAAAGGAGTGTGGGGAACAGCCAAGACTGGCAGCTGGAAAACAGAGCCTGTGATCCCAGGGGGCAGAGAGCCTTTAAAAAAGAAAAGAAAAGAAAAGAAAAGAAAAGAAAAGAAAAGAAAAGAAAAGAAAAGAAAAGACTTGAACAATTCTATCAACAGTGGAGAGAAGGTTGGTGAAAGAAAGAAAAGGAGAGTGAAGGAAGGAAAGAAAAGAAAGGAAGGAAGGAAATAAAGAAAAAAGGAAGGAAGGAAGGAAGGAAGGAAGGAAGGAAGGAAGGGAGGAAGGGAGGGAGGGAGGGAGGGAAAACTGTCTACTGGATTTGGCAATGAACAGGTGATTCTAGAAGAAACACCTGTGAGAGAGTTGCGGTCACAGGGAGCAATCCAGGAAGTGAGTGGCAGCTGGGAGACTTGAGATGAGCAATGAAAGTGAGGGGTGTGACTGAGAAACTGGAAAGACTCAGTGGTGCTGGAAGCTTATGCAGGACAGAGGCAGGGCAGAGCCCCACCCACAGTGAGGTGCCAGTGGACAACCATGGCCTCTGTGGAGGATCCAGACAATCGAGTACAGGGCCTCCCAGGTATGCTCAGCAGAAGGAGATCTGGGTGTTAGTTCCTGAGATAGAGGAGAAAGGGCTACTAGAAAAGCTGAATGACCATTTTAACTGGTCAGCCTATAACAATGGGAATATCATTGGTTATCACCGAAGAACAACAGAAAGTCTCATTTACATTGATTCATCCTATGTGACATATACCTCAGGGTGATCGATCATATTGTTGATGGGAGCCATCTCCTTATAGATAAATTAACAGTTTCTGACTGTTCTGCAGCCAGTAACAGCACATAACAATCCAACAGGCCTGCTAATGACAGACAGCTAACCCCTACCAACTACTTTTACACATGCATACAACATTTACAACTCAATCTCCAGATTGCTCAATCAACCTAGCAAAAAGCCAGGAATGGCAAGGAACAGATGAGCATATTCACTGATACCACAGAGAAACAGAAAAATTCAGCTCATGAAGTCTGTAACATGAACAGTCCAGACCATGAAAAGTCACAGCTGAAGAGGGTGAAGAGGAAAACAAAGAAGTTCCGGAGGGGAATCTGCAGAGTAAGTGAGTTCACAGAGCACACCACCACCACCACCACCACCACCCACCACCACCACCACCACCACCACCACCACCACCACCACCACCACGTTGTAGCTTTGTATCCGAATTCAAACAAACTGTACCCAGAACAGACTAAAACGCAGAATTTGAAAGTAAAGGGTTGGGGTGGGGCACTAGCAAAAGGAAGAGAGCCATCAACAAGGGAGGCAGGGAGACAGGGAAACAGAGCAGAGCAGAGGACCAACACACACAGTGTGTGTGAAGTGGCCACACTGAAAGGCATCACTTTGTACTGCCAACAAAACTAATAAAAAAACAAAAACCCAGATGCAAATTAGACAACTGGAGAACTAGGTGCACAATCTGTTAGGCTACCTGGTTATGTGAAGGACTATTTTTAATGCTTGCTGCAATAACTGTAGGAAAAAAAAATAGAGATCTAGCAGCTGTAAGCCCTGGTCATGGATAGGTTTTCTAGAGGGTCTGAAGTTCTCATGGACAAAGACACCTGAAAGCTTAAGGTACAGTGGATAGTAGTTTCAACAACACTGAAAGAGGTGAGAAAGCAGGCTTAGGAAGGAAAGCACTTTGCTCAGATTATATCTTATTTTGTTATTACCCTAACTGGCCTGGGAAGGGCGCAGGGCGCTGGGGTAGTGGGTGGAGAGGGGGCGGGGTTTCTTGGGGGGGAGGGGTTTGAAGTTAAAATGCAGGCTTAACTGGGCACTTTTGTTTGGCTTTGGTTCGTTTGATTATGAGAGTCAGTTTTATGAGGCCACCTATAGGGAAGGAAGTAGCTTCCGCCTCTGGTGAGGACAAGAGCTGCTATGCTCCCCACTTTCTCTGAATAGGATACTTCTGGTTAACTGGAAATTCCACTGGAGCGGAAAGTGAGAAGTCATTCCTGTTGACAGCTGGTACTTGTCAACTCTGGGCTTCCTCGGAAGGTGGAAGGCCTATGGCACAGATCCCTCAGCAGCAATTGCTTAAGACTGAGCATGCGTAGTCCTTTCCAAACTGTGTATATAGCGTCTAGGAGGCCATAGCAGATCAATTCCTCACTCCACCCCCACCCCATCGAGCTGCAGTGACAGTACAGAGCAACGGGAACCTCCCAGCTGGACAGGAACACTGAGGAGGCACATGGCTGGTTTGCTGAAGAAGAATGAGTACATCGATGCCAGCTAGCATCAGGCTTCAGGGCTCAGCAAACCATATGCAGAAGACATGGCATCACATGCCAGCTCCTCTCTGGCCCCAACCCAGCTTCCAACTCTGTCTGACATTGTCCCCAGCCATAGTAGGCTCACCTTGTCAGGTCAGGCTGCCTTGTGGTCCAGGACCGCACCATCCTCACTGGATGGGCCACACCATCCTCACTGGATGGGCCGCACCATCCTCACTGGATGGGCCGCACCATCCTCACTGCTATTCCTTGTTCCTGTTTGAAGCCCCACCAGTGTCCTTCCCTAATCGTTCAGAATGCATCCTTCCTGGAGCAGCAATTACTAGTGCAAGGAGAATGACTGTCTTTACTCCTAAACCCCTACTGTTAGGAACAATCATCCATTGCTTCCAGTGTCCATTTGTAGTTATCTTTCTATGTGTTTTCCTCCCAACTCTCAACACTGGAACAGCAGGACCTGTTTTCTCCCGCCTGCCATAATGGCTAGTACAATGACCAGACAAGGACCTTGACAACTAATCTTATTTGTATAAAGCACACACATGTTTTATTTCCATTTGATATTTAATAGCAAAACATACAACCAGAACCTTTAAGAGTCTCATGTAAATATTTCTATTTTTGTGAATAATTATGGACCTATCTTCACTTAAATTTCTGAAGTCATACATCCAAAAAGGTCTCTAAAGCTGTGTGAAGAACACAAATACATGGGTCCTCATAACCAACTGGAGCTTCTAAGATCAACAAGTAGAGCCCCATCACAAACCACAGCGCCAGTGACCACCTGCAAGAACGCATCGTATTCTCCATCTGACACATGCCATCTTCCACACAAAAGAAAACCTTGGTGAAAATGCTCATCTCTTTAACCAGGAAACATGAGCTTTCCACCTTTCATTTGCTTCAAAACACCATCAGACCCAATGCTACAAGGGTAAATCAGAGGGACTCACAGTTGAAGATGCCTGGAGGTGGATGCTCGGTCACCAGAAGACAGTTTTCTTCATCACTGTTGTCCCCACAGTCATTCTGTTGGTTACAGACCAGTGAACCAAGATACAAGCATTTGCCGCTGGTGCAGGTGAATTTGCACTCTAAAAAAGCACAAAACAAAGCATGAGGCAGTCAGCACTAGCTTAGTACTCATAGGTAGTCACTGTCATCACCCCCCACCTCCCGTGTGCATGCCATGATGATTTGGAAACTCGGATTATCTAGAGATCCCAGGAAATTGAACTTAGAAAGGCCTTCTGGGTGAGAGGCTGATCCTGCTTTGGAACACACAACATTCTGAGGCCTGTCTGCGGCAGAGTGCTACCCACAAATGGATACACGGGTGCCCCCTTCCTTCCACTGCTTGCCCTCCAAAAGTTATTCTGCTTCAAAACCTTGACAGCCTCTCACACCCCACATTCCAACAACAGAGGCTCAGGTAGAAGTTGAGAGATCCAACTTGACTCAAGGAATCTCAAAATTTTCACTTCCTACTTATTGTTTTATTGCAAAATATTCAAACCATTCTAGCATTCATTTCTCTCATGCCTAAGTTAATAACAGCATATTTATATGTATATATATATGTATATTATGAAATATAATATGCATAATATATTTTATCATATAAGACAGGAAAAAACACAGTGCCCTGCTATCTAAGAAGCATGTGTGTGAAGGACCACACAGACGATTATAAAATAGTATGGAGGCCACACCCAAATCCCTGTTGGTTGCACGGAACACAGGATCCCTGAATAGTTCAAGTCTATATTTGAAAATGGAATTCATCTAAATGGGACTTTAAAATTTCCAACTTAACACATTATAAATAATTTTAAGCAATCAAGGGTGAAAGATTACAACAAAATATAAACACCCATGTATATCATCTTCAACTACTAAGTACCCACAGAAATTAAGAGGATTCACACAGGGTAGATGGCTAACAGAAGGAACTTTAGGAAGGAAGAGTCACAGGTTCCCAGTAATGGTGACTATCATAGCCTCCTCAGCTATCAAGGCCCAATTTCTGTACCAAATAAGAGTAGTATACCTGTATCAAATGCCGAGTCATTTCAACTCCAACTTTCCATTAAAATAAAATATCAAAATAAAGACTGTGCATAGCCCACCAATGTCTTCCCAGTTCTGCTAACCACGGTAGGGTTGCACTAGCTGAGAGCATCTGAGGGGATAGCTGCAATCTGAGAGAAAATATTAGCTATCACTAAGAACAAAAGTTAAGTCAAAGAATTTTTGTCAATCTTTATGAGAAGAGCATTGTAATTTTTCCATTTGTTCACAATCTCAAAGGACATAGAAAAAAAAACACCCAGACCCCCATAACAGAATTGGATCCAAGTGCTTTCCACAAGCTCTTAGTTGGCTGCACCACCTAAGTTAGAAACTCTGTGTACCGAATGCAATCAGATTGCACGGTGCAGATGTGGCCAGAGCTGAACTATCATCCTGTATGGTGGAAAGATCAAAATCCAGATGTTCAGAATCTCATTTATGAAGCTACAATTTTTAACTTAGCAGAAAAATGTAATGTCAAGGGAAGAATTTATCTTCCTTTCCACGAGGAATATTGGACTTCAGGTGAATGCCAAGCATGAAAGGAACATTAGCGAAAAGCAAGTGGTCTCAGGGTCACTGAAATGGTTAGACTCTAAATGAAGAACATGCCTTTGTTATAGTTTAAAAGGCTCTAAAGTTAGACAGCCATGCTCACATTCATATGGAACCTCAACATGAGGTTGATTCATTCATCCCTATAACCAACACTCAATGTTTCATGCCTGCTATGTACAGTAAGGCATGGAAATGTGAGGCTGACAATACAGACAGGGCCGAACATTGTTGCACACCTGTAATCTAAGCACTCAGGAGAGTGAGGCACAGGGATTGTGAGTCTGATGCTAGTCTGGGCTATATAATTAGAACTTGTCTCCAAAACTCAATTAAAAGAGGAGAAAAAAAAAACAAGCCCCTATACAAAAATTTACGGCATGAATTCTCTAAAAATGTGAAGACTTGGGGCTGGGGAGATGGCTCTGTGGAAAAGTGTTTGCTGTATTTGCTGCAAAGTGTGATGACCTGTGTTTGGATCCCAGCAACTATGTACAAAAACTATGAATGAAAGTATGTACCTGAATTACCAGCAAAGGAGAAGCAGAGAGAAGAGAATTCCAGGGCTTGCTGACCAGACAGTCTAGCCAATAAGCAAGCTCCAGGTTCAGTCAGAGACTCTATTCTCAAAAAAATAACAATGATGATGATTACATAATGTAGAAGGCTCAAGGAAGACATACAGTGCTGGCCTCTGGTCTTCACACACACAAGCACACACACACACACACATACTAAAATAAAAATATGAACTGACTCTTCTTCTAACTCCCCCCAGGGCACACATTTTCTTCCTTACACCCTTTGTATATGTTAAAGCTAGTCTGTCTGTAACAGGTAATCAGTGAACAACAGATTTGTTCAATGAGTAATCTAATCTAAGCCTCATAAGATCCCCTGATTCAGGACATCCTATCTGTTCGGCTGCTAGCACAAGTAGCCTCAGAAAGAGATCCAGGCCTCCCACCAGCCCCCTATAATCTCCATTTTCTCAAGTTTGCCTTGTGTCCCTTTCAAGATCTGTTTTTGGATTTTCCTATGATAAGCATGCCAATCCATGAATATTGTCAAAACAGCTGGTTTTCCAAAGTAGGCTTTAACAGTGCCCTGGAAGGACTTGTACCATGATTTGCTTAGCAAGATCTTCCTTATTAGCTAATGATATCAACCCATTAAGTTTCAAATTCATAAAATCTCAAAACTTGAATGACATGTCTTTAGTCAAACAAACTGAAAGTCTCTCACATGACCAACGTGAATCAAAATGAATGAGTAGGTATCTGAATTTGTTAATTCTTGATGTGCTACAGGAAAACACTCAAAAAATACTATAATGCAATTAAGCATTAAACTTCAATAGAAACACTGAAATGAAATGTCAGACCAGGGTAATGTATCAGCTGAAGCTAACACAGCTGGTGTTGATAAAGGTAGGCTTCCAGCAAGATCCAAGCTCTCTTATGAAGACCATTTCCACTACACATCCCTAACAAAAACCTTACATATTCTGGTCTTCTAACAAGTAAAGTACATGTGATACTCCAATAAATTAAACACTCTCACCCCAGCTGCACATTGAAATGGTCTAAGCATATTTCAAAACTATTGCTATCTGGGTACAAGCCCAGGCCACTGCTCTCAATGGCTTGAGCTGTAGCCTAAACAGCAGATGTTTCTAGAGTTTCTTTGAAGTGATTCTGATGGCCCTCCAAGACTGACTCTGAGAAGTAGATAGACAGCTCACTTACATGAGGCCCTCTCTTTGGCTAAGAACATTTTACTAAAATATTTAGTTGTATTTTGTTAATTATTAAAGTTAAAAAATTTAAAGACACAAGTACTTAGGTAATTCTTGGATACAGTACCCAGTCTCTGTAGCTTTTTCTGTCATTGGGTATTTCAGAAACTTAGGAACCACAGACCTTTAGGATCCATGCTGCTGAAGTACTGGACCAGTGCTTTTTTATTCCTATATTACACGTTGACACACCAGAACCAGGAAATATTTTCAAAGGAGCAAAACTCAAACCAAAGACAGACAAAGTACTTTTTATTTACTGTTTTATCTATTCTTTCCAGACCTTGCTGAGTATTCGTACCAATTTAGAAGTTTAGAAAAACCAATGATTATTAAATATTAGAAACATTTTAATGATAATGTCATGGTGATTTCATATGTATAATGCAAAATGAAGAACTCAGAAACCAGAGTTAAAATCATTTATTATATTCAAATAACTCCTCTTGTTGAAAAGAAAAAGAACTTTTCAAATGAAGAAAATAGCATTTATTTGTGCCATAATTCTCTTGATTTCTTAGAAAAATTGTTAGAATGAAGGCTGGTAAGATGGCTCAGTGGACAAAGGAGCTTGAGACCAGGCTCAGTGATCTGAGTTCAATCCCCAGGACCCACATGGTGGAAAGAAAGAGCACCGACTCCTACAACTGACCTCTGACTTTCAAACACCTGCCCTTGCATGCATGTACACACACCACCAACAACAGTAATAACAAATTAAAATGGCTACAATCAATATAGTAATAATAGAAGTCTATCCAAATTTTGGGTCTTTTCTACATCTCTATCCAAACTTTGATGAAACCTCTTAGAAATTCATAGCTTAACATTGACAGGAACTTAAGACACACTGGCTCAAATCTTCACCTCAGAGTCCTTGAGCTATGCAAAGTTAAACAAATGTTCAATCAAACCAAGAGAAAACTCTTTTTACTATCCTGAACGTCATTCTGATGATGCATAAACTAGTACTGGTCAGTCAGGACATACCATGCAGGAAAAGAGAAAGGAAATGGACAGTGAAGAGCAGGTTTTCTAAGATTTTGTCAACTTTGAGAAGACAAGGAATTTTACATCCTGACACGAGGACAGAAACAGAATATTCTAGTGTTTCATGTGCCTTCCAAAATACTGCAAAAATCGGTATATTTCAACAGCAGAACCTAAGCCCCAGCAACCCAAGAATCTGAGCATTCTAAAGCCAAATGCAGAACAGTGGGACAAATCAGCTTTGCAGGGACTAAATTTAATCCATTTGGTAGAGTCAACATTCTAGTAGTTAAAGGCAACAAAAAGTTGTTCTTGATTTTTCTTACACTCTTTTTTTTTTTTAAAGTTTGATTTTCACAGATGGAATCTCAATCACAAAATAAGGACCTATATACAGCATTAGCTCTCAGCTGTGAAAAGCAGCCTTTTTTGTGAATTGGCAGAGCAATCTATGTGAGCTATTTCTGTTAAAATTCATACAGCAGCACTGACTCATTTGGTTCACACATCTACCATTCACAAACCTGCAAACAGTGATGCTGGCTCCATCTTTCTGACATCAAAGCCTGTCACTTGCCATGGGAACCCTTCTTGGTGTCCTCAGGTTGTAAGGAACAAGGAGGTCAAGCAGCTATGTAAGCACTTGTAGGTCCCTGGGCTGGCAAGGCGGCTCAGTGAGTTGATGACTTTAGTTTAAGACTATGTACCCATGTGGTAGAAGGAAAAAACTGACTTATACAAGTTGTCTTATACCTCAAACACACGTGCACACACTAAATATAATACAAAATTTAAAATAAGTCCCTAAAATTACAAATGAGAAATTTATCATAACCAGTACATAATTACAGCTCTTATTACAAAAATCCAAATACCTCATTGACTTTTATATAAATCTATACCGCCTCTCCTCCTGTAAGGTAGAAAATTTCTTATAATAAAAATAAAGTTCAAGAAATAAGGCAAGCCATCCTAGAGCCTTCATCCAATAGCTGATGGAAGCAGAAGCAGACACCCACAGCTAAACACTGGAATCCAGTTGCAGAGAGGGAGGAGTGATGAGCAAAGGGGTCAAGACCAGACTGGAAAAACCCAGAGACACAGCTGACCTGAACAAGGGGGAGCTCATGGACCCTAGACTGATAGCTGGGACACCATCTTAGGATCGATCCAGACCCCCTGAATGTGGATGTCAATTTGGAGGTCTGGTTAGTGGAACAGTATTTATCCCTAGTACACGAATGGACTTTGGGAGCCCAGTCCACATAGAGGGATGCTCTCAGCCTAGACACACATGGGAGGGCCTAGGCCCTGCTCCAAATGATATGACAGACGTTGAAGATCCCCATGGAAGGCCTCACCCTCCCTGAGGAGCAGAAAGGGGTTGGGATAGGTAGGGTTATTGTTAGTTGGGGGGGGGGGGGCAAGGTAGGAGAGGATGCAGAGGGAACTGGGATTGACAAGTAATTTTATTTCTAATTTAAATAAAATGGAGAGAAAGAAAAAAGCTTGTTTCTAATTTAAATTTTTAAAGAAACAACAAAAAGAAATAAGGCAAGCAATGAGTAAAAGACAAACACAACAAGAAGTACAGGGGAAGAGGATGACCATTATAGCACAAGGCACCCCAGGACACAGCCATGAACCCTTGCTCACCTCCAGGAAGAGGCATTGCAATTAATCAGAAACAGGCATTTTCTTTCTACTTCTACTTCAGTGGGTTTGCCCCTCTCTTTATTAAAGGGTGCTGTACAAGAACATACAGATGATCATTAATAGTAATTTTACCAAATCGGGCTCACCATGTTGTGACTTCCTAGAACAGCCTTCAATGAGGATAGAGGGTTGGAGTAGTTGCTATATAGGAAGCAACAGCAGCACTCCCAGTGATGTTTTAATATAAGGTATGCTTGCTGGGAAACACAGGTGAGGCCGCACCCGCAGTGTCCTACCAACCTCCCCAGCAATGAGAAACAAGATACCACAGAAGTTCCTCACACATCAGCAACCCTACATGCAGCCCTCACACTCTGCCAGCATACAACACACAGGCACCGCTAGTGGCACTGTCCTCACTCAGAGACAGGCTTCAAAAGGGAGAACTTAATTCGAAGGTTTGTATTTGTGTAATAAATTAAGTTGCCCCACAAACATGCTGTCCCTAAAAGGGACAAATCTCAGGATTTGGACGCCTGGCCCTACAACTGCCCTTCACCAGAAGGATGCACCCAGCCTTCCTCCAAACTCACTGGTCTTTATGTCACTACAAGTCTGGTAGGCACTCAACACAGCATATGACACTTTCCACCTTTAAAGCTAACGAATGAACAAAATTGTTTCTGTGGTTTTCTGCGGGTGAAATCTGAGGAGGTGCCATTACTGACTTATGTGGAATAGTACATGGTCCCAAAAGCAAAAGGTAATTACAAGTCATTGTGCTATGCCTTTAGTAACCAAAAAAAAAAAAAAAAAAAATCACACCAGTATTACAGAGCATACCAGAAAATGACTTAAAAGTATGTGGCTGATGTGTGAGTTGTCACCATCTCTGGGTGCTGAATCAGAGCTGGCTTTGCAGTTTGTGATTTCTGTGGTCTTATAATTAGGAGAAGTGAAAATACCAGTTTGTTGTGGGAGAATTGTTGAGCTTTTTTTTTTAATTTCTTTTTTTTCCAGCACACTCCATTTTAAAAAACAAACAAACAAACAACAACAAAGTAAAAAAACAAAATCCCAGAAAACAGCACAGCAAAATATCCATTCTGTTATTCTTGTGGTACTTGGCACCATTTTTTTTAAAATTAGTTTCTCAGTCATCATCTGGGAGGAAACCATTCTGGGCAACATCATTAAAAACAGCTCTGATAAAGCATGGTCACTACGATGTATCATAAAGCAGGTCCACATATGAGTGAGTACATATCATGTTAGTCTTTTTGTGATAGGGTTATCTCACTCAGAATGGTTTCTTCCAGTTCAATCCATTTTCCTGCAAATTTCAAGATTCCATTGTTTTTTTTTTTTCCTGAGTAGTACTCCATTGTGTAAATGTACCACATTTTCTCTATCCATTCTTTGGTTGAGGGGCATCTAGGCTGCTTCCAGTTTCTGGCTATTACAAATAGTGCTGCTATGAACATGGTTGAACAGATGTCCTTGTTATATGAATGTGCTTCTTTTGGGTATATGCCTAGGAGTGGAATTGCTGGATCTTGTGGTAGACTGATTCCCATTTTCTTGAGGAGTCGCCATACTCATTTCCAAAGTGGCTGTACAAGTTGGCACTCCCACCAGCAGTGGAGGAGTGTTCCCCTTTCTCCACATCCTCTCCAGCATAAACTGTCATTGGCATTTTTGATTTTAGCCATTCTGACAGGAGTAAGATGGTATCTCAGAGTTGTTTTGATTTGCATTTCCCTGATGCCTAAGGATGTTGAACACTTTCTCATGGGTCTTTCAGCCATTTTAGATTCCTCTATTGAGAATTGTCTATTTAGTTCTGTACCCCACTTTTTAATTGGGTTGTTTGGTGTTTGGGGGACTAGCTTCTTGAGTTCTTTGTATAATTTGGAGATCAACCCTCTGTCAGATGTGGGGTTGGTGAATATCTTTTCCCAGGCTGTGGGCTGCCGTTTTGTCTTGCTGACTGTGTCCTTTGCCTTACAGAACCTTCTCAGTTTCAGGAGGTCCCATGTATCAATTGTTGACCTCAGTGTCTGTGCTACTGGTGTAATGTTCAGGAAGCAGTCTCCTGTACCAATTAATACAAGGGTATTTCCCACTTTGTCTTCTAATAGGGTTAGTGTGGCTGGGTTTATATTGAGGTCTTTGATCCATTTTGATTTAAGTTTTGTGCATGGTGATAGGTTTGGATCTATCTGTAGTCTTCTTCATGGTCCTCATCCAGTTATGCCAGCACCATTTGTTGAAGATGTTCTCTTGGTTCCATCATATAAATTTGGATTGTTTGTCAAAAATCAGGTGTTCATAGGTGTGTGGGTTAATATCAGGGTTTTCAATTCTATTCCATTGGTCTACCTGTCTATTTTTGTGCCAATACCAAGCTTTTTTTCAGAACTATGGCTCTGTAATAGAGCTTGAAGTCAAGGATGGTGATGCCTCCAGAAGTTCCTTTATTGTACAGGGTCGTTTTGTCTATAGTAGGTCTTTTGTTTCTCCATATAAAGTTGAGAATTGTTCCTTCAAGTTCTGTGAAGAATTGTGTTGGGATTTTGATGGGGATTGCATTGAATCTGTAGATTGCTTTTGGCAAGATTGCCATTTTTACTATGTTGATCCTACCTATCCAAGAGCATGGGAGATCTTTCCATTTTCTGGTATCTTCTTTAATTTCTTTCTTTAGAGACTCAAAAGTCTTATGGTACAGGTCTTTCACATTTTTGGTTAGTGCTACCCCAAGGTATTTTATGTTGTTTGTGGCAATTGTAAACGGTGATGCTTCTCTGATTTCTTTCTCCACCAATGTGTCATCGTATATAGTAGAGCTACAGATTTTTTTAAGTTAATCTTGTATCCTGCCACTTTGCTGAAGATGTTTATTAGCTGTAGGAGTTCCCTGGTAGAGTTTTTTGGGTCACTTATGTAGACTATCATATCATCGGCAAACAGTGAGAGTTAGCCTTCTTCCTTTCCGATTTGTATTCCCTTGATCTCCTTTTGTTGTCTTATTGCTCTAGCTAGAACTTCCAGGACAATATTGAAGAGGTATGGAGAGAGTAGACAGCCTTGTCTTGTCCCTGATTTTAGAGGAATTGCATTGAGTTTCTCCCCATTTAATTTTATGTTGGCTGTTGGCTTGCTGTATATTGCTTTTATTATGTTGAGGTATGTTCTTGTTATCCCTGATTTCTCCAAAACCTTTATCATGAAGGGATGTCATAGGCTTTTTCAACATCTAGTGAGATGATCATGTGATTTTTTCCTCAGTCTGTTTATATGGTGGATTACATTAATGGATTTTCGTATGTTGAACCATCCTTGCATCCCTGGGATGAAGCCTACTTGATCGGGATGGGTGATTTCTCTGATGTGTTCTTGGATTCGATTTGCCAATATTTTATTGAGAATTTTTGCGTCAATGTTCATGAGGGATATTGATCTATAGTTCTCTTTCTTAGTTGTGTCTTCGTGTGGCTTGAGTATCAAGGTTTTTGTGGCCTCATAAAAAGAGTTTGGTAATGACCCTTCTGCTTCTATTGTGTGGAATACTTTGAGGAGAATTGGTATTAGCTGTACTTTGAATTTCTGGTAGAATTTTGCACTGAAGCCATCTGGCCCTGGGCTTTTTTTGGTAGGGGGACTTCTAATGAGTGCTTCAATTTCATGAGAGGTTATAGGTCTATTTAAGTTGCTTAAGTGTTCTTGATTTAATTTTTGGTAAGTGAAATCTGTCCAGAAATTGTCCATTTCCTTTAGATTTTCAAATTTTGAGGAATATAGGTTTTTGAAGTATGACCTGATGATTCTCTGGATTTCCACTGTGTCTGTTATGACCCCCTTTTCATTCCTGATTTTATTAATTTGCATGTTCACTCTTTGTTGTTTGGTAAGTTTGGATAAATGTTTGTCTATCTTGTTGATTTTTTCAAAGAGCCAACTCTTCATTATATTGATTCTTTGTATTATTCTCTTAGTTTCCATTTCATTGATTTTAGCCCTCGACTTTATTATTTCCTGGCTTCTGCTCCTCTGGGGTGTTATTGGCTTCTTTGTTTTCTAAAGCTTTCAGTTATGCTGTTAATTCTCTAGTGTGATTATTCTCCTGTTTTTTCATGTGGGCATTTAGCGCTATGAACTTTCCTCTTAGCACTGCTTTCAGAGTATCCCATAGGTTTGGATATGTTGTGTCTGCATTCTCATTGAATTCTAGGAAATCTTTAATTTTTTTTATTTCTTCCTATACCCATGAATTGTGCAATTGGGTGTTACTTAATTTCCATGAGTTTGTAGGTTTTCTGTAGTTCTTGTTGTTGAATTCTAATTTCAAAGCATGGTGGTCTGATAAGACACAGGGGGTTATTTCAATTTTTTTGTACTTGTTGAGGTTTGCTATGTTGCCAAGTATGTGGTCGATTTTAGAGAAGGTTCCATGTGGCACTGAGAAGAAGGTAAATTGTTTTGTATTTGGGTGGAATGTTCTATAGATATCTGTTAAGTCCAGTTGCGCCATAACTTCTATTTGTTCTTTTGTTTCTTAAGTTTCTGTCTTGTGTTCCTCTCCAGTGGTGAGAGTGGGGTGTTGAAGTCTCCCACTATAAGTGTGTGTGGTTTTATGTGTGATTTGAGTTTTAGTAATGTTTTTTTCACAAACGTGGATGCCTTAGTATTTGGGGCATAAATGTTCAGAATTGAGACTTCATCCTGATGGGTTTCTCCTGTGACCTTCTTCATCTCTTTTGACTGATTTCAGTTTAAAGTCCAATTTGTTGGATATTAGGATTGCTACCCTCGCTTGTTTCTTGGGTCCATTTGATTGGAAGATCTTTCCCCAGCCTTTAATTCTTAGGTGATGTCTGTCTTTGAGGTTGAGGTAAGTTTCTTGTAAGGAGCAGAAGGAAGGATTCTGTCTTCTTATCCATTCTGCTAATCTGTGACTTTTTATAGGAGAGTTAAGACCATTAATGTTGATGGATATTAATGACCATTGATTATTGTTCATTCTTGATTGTTTTTGATTTGGTGATGGTGACAAGATTATGTGTGGAATTCTATCCCTTTTTTCTTTTGACTGTTGGGAAATTGGGATTATCTATTGCCTATGTTTTTCTGGTTGTAGTTAACTTCCCTGGGTTGCAGTTTACCTTCCAGTACTTTCTGTAGGGCTATATTGGTAGATATGTATTGTTTGAATCTGGTTTTATCATGGAATATCTTGTTTTCTCCATCTATATTGATTGAAAGCTTTGCTGGGTATAGTAGTCTGGGCTGGCATCCATGGTCTCTTAGTGTAGGTAGAATATCGATCCAGAACCTTCTGGCTTTCAGAGTTTCCAAGGAAAAGTCAGGGGTGATTCTGATGGGTTTGCCTTTATAGGTTACTTGACGTTTTTCCTTTGCTGCTCTTAATATTTTCTCTTTGTTGTGTATGCTTGGTGTTTTGATTATTACGTGGCAAGGAGACCTTTTTTTTTTTTTTTTTTTTTTTTTTTTTTTTTTTGGTCCCATCTATTTGGCGTTCTGTAGGCTTCTTGTACTTTCATTGGCATGTCTTTCTTTATGTTGGGAAATTTTTCCTCTATGATTTTGTTGAATATGTTTTCTGTGCCTTTGAGTTGGATTTCTTCATCACCCTTCTTCTATACCTATTATTCTTAGGTTTGGTCTTTTCATAGTATCCCATATTTCCTGGATATTTTCTGTTAGGGATTTGTTGGACTTCAGATTTTCTTTGGTTGATGAATCTATTTCCACTAGTGTGTCTTCAACTCCTGAGATTCTCTCTTCCATCTCTTGTATTCTGTTGGTCATGCTTACATCTGTAGTTCCTGATCGTTTACCCAGCTTTTCTATTTCCAGCATTGCCTCAGATTGTGCTTTCTTTATTGTCTCTATTTCGGTTTTTAAGTCTTTAACTGTTTCTTGTATTTTTTTTTTTTTTGGTTTGTTTTTTCTTCCATTTCTTTACGGGATTTTCTCATTTCCTCTTTGAGGTCCTCTATCATTTTCCTGAAGATGTTTTTAAGGTCATTCTCTTCTGGTTCATCTGCATCGTGATATTGAGGTCTTACTGGTGTATGGTTCCTAGTCTCCGGTAGTGTCATATTGGGTTTTCTGTTGTTGGGTGTCCTTTTACCTTGTCCTCTTCTCATCCTTTCTTCTGGAGGGTGTAGCAAGTGTTTCTTGTTCTCCTGGTGGGTGTGGGACCAAGGATCCCTTCTGGTAGATGCAAACAGATCCAATACTCTGATGTCAGTTCTCTTCTGGTGGATGGAGGTGTCACTGTTACCCGGGTGTCGGCAATGTCCAGGCGTGCTGGTCCCGCTGGGTGGGCAGTTGGAGGCGGAGCTGTCACCGGGCCTGGTGTGTGGGATCCTGCTGCCAAACTCTCAACTCCGAACTCCGTATGGTCACTTGTATCAGATGACTCTGAGCAGTGACGACAAGCAGGAGCCGGAAACAGCACCTGGCCTACCTGGGCTGGTGGATGGAGGCCGGGCTGCCTCTGGGTGATCAGTGTTTGGAACCCACCGCAGCCGCCGAACTGGGTCCGACAGGCAGGTTGCTTGCCTCAGATGTTTCTGAGCAGCAATGTCAAACCGGAACCGGAAACAGTTCCTGGCCTACCTCTTTTTTTAAAATTTCTAAATCCATTAAGACAATGATTTGGGGCTGGATGGATGGCTAAGTGAGTAAATATGCCTGCAGTCAAGCCTGATGACCTGAGTTTGAGCCTCTGCACCCCCAGGGTGGAAGGAGAGAACCAACTCTATTTGTCCTCTGATCATCACATGTATACCATGGCATGAAAATACCCACACAGATACAAATGTAAGTTACATAATTTTTCTAAAGATAATAATGTAAAAAGCAATAATAAGGTATGTTAGTTCTTATGGCATCATCCAAACAGAAACCCTAGTCTATCTCACTGTACTCCTCCAGGAGAAAAGCTACTTAAGTTACATCAAGAAAATAGATAGGAGCCATTCCCATGGGTGGAATTGTACTACATGGATCCTACAGGGCAGGGACACTGGCTGAGTACAACCTGGAAGGAGCAAAGACAGCTATGAGGCTAGAGAGCCTTTCAGATTCCCCATTTTGCTTTTACCTCGCCTGAGACAAGAGGTGTTAAAAGATGTTGAGTTCAAAGATGGCTGCCATGTGACACTTAACTTATCCTTCAGTGTACAGTATACCCGTACACACTGACGTATGCACATGAGTGCACATGTTTACAGAAAGTTCAGATCTATAGATTTGTGCAAAAGAAAAAAAGAAACTATGTAGCCAGCATGATGCTCAATATACACAAAAATCACAGTGCAGGGATCCCACATTCCCCTCATTTGCATTCTTACAAGATCTGTTTGCCACGTAGGAAACAGACCTCCTGGGGGAGGGGCAGACAACCACTGTGTGAGGAATCTCGAATGCCTTACTGGGTACCATTAACAGCTTTCATCATAGGTTATAAATAAATGCATCTGAATTTAAAGAGAGCTAGGAACACTTACCGCCTATTCATGGAGATTAACCTTGCAAACCCTCTCGTGTGGTTGCACTGCAAAGGGAGGAGTGTACCTCGTGAAGTACAATGAGAGCTCCGAGTATCCACTGGCTGGTGTCCTTTTTATCTTGTATGCATTTGAGGTGAGTCATGAAGAGCATACCCAAGCAGTAGAATCGATATATAGATGCACAGGAATTTACAGCAGAAATCTGGGTTCCGAAGTGAAGTCCATACAGTGTATGGCATTTGTCTTCTGGCCAGCAACCATGAGTCAGACAAACATGCATTCAGCACCAACTGGGGCAAGAGCACATTCCAGGCACCAAAGAAATGGACCGAATGCTCTCCTGACACTCGGGAACCCAGCTCTCCTCTAGCTTTCACACTAAATATTTAGTATATCCTCAAATAAGACTCTCAGTCTCCACATTCCTATTGGGAAAATGGGACTTCTAGATTAAGTCGGAAATCTGGTGTTGGAGTAAGAAATGCCCCCATAGCCTTGTGGAGGTGCTGTTTGGGGAGGTCATAGAACTTTGAGGACATAGCCTTGCTGGGTGACATATGTTACTGGGGTGGGCTTTAAGAGTATATAGCCTCAGCCGGGCGTTGGTGGCACACGCCTTCAATCCCAGCACTTGGGAGGCAGAGGCAGGTGGATCTCTGAGTTCGAGGCCAGCCTGGTCTCCAGAGCCAGTGCCAGGATAGGCTCCAAAGCTACACAGAGAAACCCTATCTCGGAAAAAAAAAAAAAAAGAGTGTATAGCCTCATGTTACTTGTAGTTCACTCGCTCTGCTTCCTAGAAGCAGGCGAGAGATGTGAGCTCTGAGGCGAGAGATGTGAGCTCTGAGCTTCCTGCTCCTGCCCCTACTCCTCCTATACAGCATGCCCCTCCAGGCTATTATGAAATCTCTCTCTGGAACTGTAAGACAAAATAAACCCTCCCTGATGTAAGCTGCCTTTTGGTTACAATATTTTATCACAGCAACAGAAAAGTAACTCATCCCAGGTCTGGTACTGGGAGGGCCTCAGGATCCTGAGCATCCCAGGTCTGGTACTGGGAGGGCCTCAGGATCCTCAGCAGAGGTGGAATACAGTCAGAAAAGGATGTGAGTTAGATTTTACTGTGAGGTTTTACCTGAAATAGGCACCTCCCACAAAACAGTCTGAAAGCTATGTGTTGAATGGTTAACTGATTCATTGAATTAGGGTCTTTATAATCCTCTGACCTCCATCATTAGAATGCTGAGATTAGAAGTAAGGACCACCTTTCCTGGTTCTTTTACATTCTAACTGACAGGAAATTTAAAAACTTATCTCTGGATTCTGAGCATTCTAACATATTATCTGTAATTTCTGTTTCTAACTTCTGATTCTCTCAAACAAATTCCACTTCTGGCCCCCATCACCACACCTGAACTGCTTGTCTAGGTCACCAATGCCCTTCACACTAACCCCAGAGTGTCACCTAACAGGTCACAGCTGACCCCGACGACCATCCCACTGCAGTGATGAGCTCTGCCTACCTCATCTGTCTCAGCTCTTATCCCCTAACCTCTGCACTGTGGAGGGTAAGGTTCATGGCTTTTCTGGAGACTGATAGCTCTTCTAGTTTGAATAATTTATTGTCTCCAACCCCTACATTTATATAGGAACTTTATACTGCCCCTAGATTCCAGATCCTCCTGTTGGCCCATTCAACATCTTCATGCAGAAAAAACATCCAGTTTGCCATGTTCAAAGCCAAATATCACATTCTCCCACCCAAATTTGCTCCATTATGAACCTTCTTTACCACTGGACCCTCTACTGTGGTATGTCCGTCCTTCTGTAGGCTGTGAATATGTGTTGCTTTTATTGGTTGATGAATAAAGCGGTTTTGGCCAATGGGGCTAAGCAGAAAATCAGAACAAAGGGATACAGAGAAGGAAGACAGGAAAAGAGATGCCATGTAGCCAGCAGAGAGCCAAGATGCCAGGGCATCACTGGTAAGCTCTACCACATGGTTATACAGAGATTAGCAGCAATGGATTAATTTATAACAGAGCGAGCTAGTCATTGGCCAAACAATTATAAATATATATTAAGTCTCTGAGTGGTTATCTTACAAGAGGCTGCAGGGACCCAGTGCTCAGAGAGAAACCAGTCCAGGAAGACTGGACAAAATCCATAAAAGCTTCTTCCACATTCACCCTAGATAAAGGGGTCATTGGAGCAATCTTTAGCTGTCCTTTCCTGTATACTCCCAACCACTAAAACAGTGTTGATTCTACCTTCCAAATATATCTATAAATGAGGCTTGCTCCAGGCACCCTTGTCTAAACGGCACCCCACTATCAGTTATTGGTTCATTTCAACGGTCTCCATACAAGCACCCCACCTTCTTCAGTTTCTTTCCACAGTCTAGGCACAAAACAGAAGCCAGAATGACGGGACCAAAATGTTGGCCAAGTCACGTCTCTTTCTCCAACTTTGCAGTGGCTTCCATGTTCTTCAGAGTGAAACTCCAGCTGCTCACGCATTCCCGGCAACTTGACCTGTTTATCAGCTCTCTGTCCTTCCTTCCTCCTCTTGTCCCTGTGTGTGAGAGTACCAACCTGCTCACTGGTCCTAGGGCTCAGGCTTGCCTGTGCTTGCTTTTCCTCTGCCTGGGGCACACCTTTCCAGCATATTGCTTCCTTACGTCCTCACTTCCTTGGGCCTCACACAAATGTCCGCTGCGAACACAACCCAGACTCCTGCCCTAGCTGCCTGCTTTCCATGACGTTTTTCTCCATTGCTTGCTTTTCTATCTAACTTCACAGTTAAACATATGCATAATGTTCCGTCTGTCTGTCTGTCTACCTAGTCTCTATCTTGCCATTAGAAAAGCAACATGAGGGCAGAGATTTTTTTGTTGTTGTCTGCTTGGTTTTACTGAAAAATTCCCAGAATATAGAACACAGCTTGATATATACAATAAACATCCAATAAACAGTTGTTAAATTAGTGTCAAAGTAAAAACCATAGAAAGGCTCTCATATTAACTACTGATGTCCCATTGAGCGGAGACACTTTTTTCTTTAGCCAAGCAAATATCTTCACTGAGAAATACATATTATACATGAAAGAGAGGAAAGGGGTGGTGGGAACAGACAAAAGAAGGAAATAAAACAAAAAATAGCATATCACAAAAAAACTGTTAAAGTAAATAGCCAAATAGCATTTTTAACAGTATTCTTTATTTACAGAATCATTTCCTCCCTAGCCCACGATGTCATAAATATTTAGTCTTTTCCCATCTGTCCCTTCCCAGTTAACCTGGCTTAATTCCTAAATCACCATGTTCCATCTCAGTGTGTCACACAGAGAAAGCCCATTGTCTGGCTAAAGCACTGGACTGTTTGTTCAGGAAACACCTGCAGCTCCTTTCCTGGCAGCTTCTAGCACCCCAAGAACTGGGTGCTGATACTGAAATTCCCCACCTGTCTCACTTCATATTTCAATAGGAACAATCTGACTGATCTCCTGGAACCAGACAGACTCAGAGGCAGGGAGTGAGATGGCTCTCCATCAGTCCATGGGACTCCTGGAGCTGCACTTGACTTCAGGTTGTTATTTTTGTCTTTTTGGATTAGAAATTACCATGTTTTTTTTTTTCTTTTTTACTTTGAGCCTCCCACAGTATCTGCTTAATGTCCTTCATCTGCCACCCACCCTTCATAAAATTTGCTCTCTTGAAAATCCCTGCCTTCTGAGACAGGATCACAGCTGGCTGGACTCAACATGCCGGAGTACCAGCTACATAGATGCCAGAGCATTCTATGACCAACCCACACTGGGGTGTGAGATGGCATCTTATACTTCTCAAATGAATACACTTCAGTGTCCTACTGAGAGAAGAAATGTTTGTCTCAAAACAGGCCAGTTTTTGGAAATGAACTGCTTCTTCATCTCTAGGTTGAGATTCCCATAAGCATGAAAGAATGGTCTCTGGTGTCTATAACTAGCCTAATTAGAAGGATCCAGTGAATACAAAGCCAGAGCCAAAATGCTCTATGATGTGTCATACTTCAGGAGGGAGGTAAGCGAAGACAGGAAACTCCACCCTTCTTTGTGTTAGCAGAAAGTAGAGTTCCCCAATAATGCAACCAACCCTGATGGCGGGTAGGGACTATGTATCTTAGGGTTACGATGGCTGTGATGGGACACCATGACCAAAAGCAACTTGGGGAGGAAATGGTTTATTAGGCTTACATATCCTAAATCACAATCCATTGAGGAAAACCAAGGTAAGAACTCAAACTTGGCAGGGACCTGGAGGCAGGAACTGGTGCAGAGGCCATGGAGGGGTGCTGCCTACTGGCTTGCTCAGCCTGCTTTCTTATAGAACTCAGGACCACCAGACCAGGGTGATACCATCCGAAATGGGCTGGGCCATCCTAAGTCAGTCACTAATTAAGAAAATTTTCTACATGTGTACCTACAGCCTCATCTTATGAAGCAGTTCATGAATTGATTCCCTCCTCTCAGATGACTATAGTTTGTGTCAAGTTGGCATAAAACTAGCCAGCACAGCATGGGACTCTTATCTTCTCTCCATAGATATGACTTTATTGGGATAAATTGCTTATTACTGACAACATACTGTAAGGTAGAATCTCAAGAGCCACAAAAAACAAAAATACATGTCCTGAACATGCCCTTTTCAAACACAAGCCAATTAAAGATTTCTTAAGTCACTTTGCCTATTTCCCCAATGATCAAAAAGTTTCTGATACTTACAAGACTTCAAGACAGTTTGATTATTAAAACACTGATGAAATTACTACCTTCTAAAATTAACAGCCAATATTTTTCTGCTCAATTCTTTCTGAGGGCAAAGCCATTAGGAGCCTGATGATCTTGTGGTGTGAACTGACAGCCCCCAGGACCCCTGAATTCTCTTGCTCTCGGTCACCTCTCCCTATTATTTTTCCTACTGGATCCCTGTACTCCTCAGTTTGGTCTTCATGGAATCTTGGTCTTCCCATGATGTAGCATGACAGGCCACATCAACTTAAGCCTTCACCTGCCCTTTCTTCCCTTCTGCCCTCCACGTCAAACTCTGACAGATAAACCTCAGATGTCACCATAATGCCTCATTTGAGAGACTGCTTACAGTGTGCCGGCCACACCTAGCACACTTAGATTGGAACCCCAACAGCATCAATGATTGGATGTTGGAGAAACCCACGAAAAACTCATTTGCTCTCTCTCCAGTGCATATTCTCACTAATGTTTATCATTTTCTGCTTTGTTTTGTTCTTAAAGAAGACAGAAAGGTAACTGATCATATCTATCCCCTTCCATTTCTTAGACAGAGTCTTGTGTATCTCAGGTTGGCTTTGAATACCCTTTGTTGCCAAGGATGAGATTCATTCTCCAGCCTCTACCCACCACATTCAGGGATTACAGCACATGTCACTACTCCCAATTTGTCCTATCTTCCTTAAATTGTCATTCACACCTTTGAATATGGTTCTGTGGTTCCTTTTTAGTTTTCTCATCTCAAACTTCACTCAAGGAGTAAATACATGAATTGGCAGAGTACTGATATTCCACAGTGAATCAAGAAGGCTTTCTCAATACTATCCTTATGACTCAAGTTATAAAATGCCAGTGTAAGTGATATAAATGAGACAAATGTGTCATGGAATCAGAGTCCTAAAATGCATGCTTTAGCCTTTCTTTGTAAAGAAACATAATAAACTTTCCCTTTTTAAAATCTATTTTATTCATTTTAAGTGTGTGTGTTTTGGGGTGTGGGGGTAGGAGAGGCCCTGGAACTGTAGTCATGTGTGGTTTTAAGCTATCTGGTATATAGGCGATGGCAACCAAACTTGGGTCTTCTGTAAGAGCAGTACATGCTCGTAACTGCTGAGCCCTCCCTCTAGGCCCAAAACTTTTATTTTGTGTGTGTGTGGGGGGCATAGTCTCCCTCTGTAGTCCAAGTAGCTTGGAACTCATTACATAGCCCACAATGCCCTTAATTTGAAGCAATTTTCCTGACTCCAGTTCCCAAGCATTGAGATCACAGGAGTGATCCCCAGGCAATGCTTTCAATTTTCAAATGCAACCCTCTTCCCATCCCCATGTCCCAGACCATGTTCTTTGTTTTCGTTTTTCCTGTAACACTTACCACCTCTCACTCAATCATCAATTAGCTCTCTCTGCACTGGAGTGTAAGTTCCGAATGCAGGGAATTTTTACATCACAGCTATGATGCTTTCCCCAACACCGCCACCATTATCCAGAATTAAGTATTATTGCGTTATGTTCCCACGACACCCTATTGCATCCCCCCCATTACAATGTTCATTGTCATGCCTTCATTATCTGTCTGTCTGTCCAGGTAGTCTCTTGAGCCCACTACACTGATCATAATTTTTGCAGCACATGCCTAGCAAAGGAGGTAACTGATTGGTTTGATTTAACTCAAAACAAAAAGCACTAAAGAGAGAAATCTGTGGACTTTGGGGGTGAGCTTTGTGTGTTTTGCCTGTACTTGCCATTTATGCTTTCACCCTGGGTATTCATACAGGTATAGGAACTAAAAGGGGGTGTGCCACCAGAAAGACAGTGCAGTTTATGAACATGGGTGGAAAACACCTGGTTTGTGACTGAAAATCAAGGTGAGAACTACAGGAGGACAAGAGGGATCTCAGTAAAAAAAGAAACCAGAAAAGGTCCAGAACTATAGTCCCTTAGACCTATGACACAGCTTACCTAATATGGTTGAGTGAGAGCAGAGTAGCAGGAAATCTCTCCTCCACCATACCTGATACCCAACTGTGAACAGGACAAGTCTGCAGAAGCAAACTCTACAAAAACAAAACCTGAGCATCGGGACTTTGAAGCAGACCCTCTGGAGTGTGTCTGCTGTGCCTCCTGATCTCCCAGATCGGGAGGGATGCTGAGAGATTCCCTGCTGCCAAACCTGCCCCTACCCCCTTTTTTTGGTTTCTTGAGACAGGGTTTCTCTGTGTAGCTTTGGCGCCTATCCTGGCACTCTCTGGAGACCAGGCTGCCCTCAAACTCACAGAGATCCACCTGCCTCTGCCTCCTGAGTGCTGGGATTAAAGGTGTGCGCCACCAAAGCCCGGCCCTGCCCCCTCTTTCTACTTTTTCATTATTATTAGCCCTAGCTTTAAAAAGCTTTAAACTACATTTATCACAACAGCACCAAGCCTCCTCTTTCCAAGCTTTTGTATGGATGGGGTTGAGGTAATTAGGTACCCTTCACTTCATTTTAAATTGTCTTGATTCTGTTGCTTCTGTGGGCTTACCTCCTCAAACAGTAGTAGTGACTGGTCATCAGCTCAAGTGTAAATGATAGACAAAGAGACACTCAGCACCAAAGATACACAAAAGCAAGGATGCACTGTCCCCTTACTCCAGTTTTGGTCATTGAAATGTACACATGACTGACACAATTACCCAGCAGACCAGAGAGATGACTCTGGGATGAGAGGTGACTGCTGAGAAGGTGGTCTCCATGTAGGAAATCAACCACCAAGGGAGGTATCAGTTTTTAAATTACATAAAGACAAGCAGCTCTCTTTTCACCTTAGAGTAAGCTGCGGAAGATAACTTAATGGGAAAAGATGCATCCCAGTGAAGAAGGAATGGGGCTGATAGTCTCTTATTCTACACATTTCACATTTAGTTTCTCCCTTTTATAGTTTAATTCTTTCATTTTAGTGTTTAACTTGCTTGAATAGACCGGGGGGGGGGGTATCCCTTTGGCTTCAGCACCTGTTCTCTGGTGTCTTCTGTGTCCTTTCTCATCCAACACCCTCATTCCTCCCCTCTTCGCCACCCCCCCAATGTTTACTTTGTAATTATTATTAGCCGTAGCTTTAAAAAAAAAAAAAAAACTTCGAATTGCAATTATCACAAGAGTACCCTGCCTCTTCACTTCCCTAGCCTTTGCAGGGATGAGACTGGGGTAAACGAGAGTATCTTTTGTTTCATTTTATCACAGACTTGTCAAATCATTGATCCCTAACTTCCACCTGCTCACTTCCTCAAACAGCAGTAGCAGCCCTAAGCCCAAGCATAGACAGTCTGCACAAAAGACTAATATAAAACAAAATAAATATGCACAGGAGAGGGAAAAGGAACGAACGGAGGGCACTCCCACCCCAAACATGTGCATAAAGCACAGGAGGAGTGTCCCCATCTGCGCCTGTCACCAGGGCACATGTCACCAAGGTTGAGCTGCTAGAAGCTACAGTGCAGTTTCACACCACAGATTAAAGTAGATATTTGGACCTGCTCTGTGTGCTTAGGCAATTGTGCCTAACACACTAAAGTGTTCTTCCCATTAAAGGCTGGTGCATTACTTACTGAGAAAATAAGGGAAAATATATACACGTCCAGATCAGCTACAAAGCATGGGTTTTCAAGCTTCATGCTATGCTTTAGGGAATATACATCTACAACAGTGTCTATACGCAAACAGCAACCAAGATGACTCCATCCAGCCCAAAAGGGAGGGTATTTCTCTGCCTCTTGGAAGTCAAGGGGCTAAAGTTTATATTTTCTGCTCTCTTCCTAATGATGTCAAGCCTTCCTTTCCGAGCCTAAAACAATGGAAGCCCCAAGTGACTGGTATAGTGTTTAACAGTCAGACACTGCTTGTGAAAAATCAAGATACCATTTACCATAATCAAAGTTACAAATAAACCATATTTTATTATCAAAAACAACATGCTTGATTACTAAAGTGATAATAAAGTAACCAGAAATTATGGGCTGGAGAAATAGCTCAGTGGCTAAGAGCACTGGCTGCTTTTCCAGAGGACCCTGGTTCAATTCCCAGCACACAAGGTAGCTCACAATCATCTACAACTCCAGTCCCAGGGAATCCAATGCCTTCTTCTGGGCTCTGCACACACGTGGTGCACAGACATACATGCAATCAAAACACCCATGCATGTAAGATAAAAATAAAAGTTAAAAAATTTAAAGAAAGTGTATGTATATGTGTATACAACACACACACACACACACAGGAAATTTGTCATTGATTCAGTAAAATTTAAGAGGTACATAGCTAATTTCTTAATCAGAACAAATTTTAACAATAGTTGAAAAAGAGTTCCTCTACCAGCCAGGGAATTATGTATTCAGCCTGCAATGGGTACCAAGGTATGTGTCAGCTATTCTGTTGGAATAAACCAGTTGCCTTAATGCCTAAGGCTCCATATCTAAAAATATTTCAGTGTTCATGTGTCATAACACCAGTACAAGTGGAGATGTGCCTCCCTCATGCCGAGGTAGGGCATGTCTGTCTCCAGTGCCCATGTACCGGCGGCCTGCCTTTCTATCCGCTGCAAAAAGCTTTCTGTGTGAGCTGGGTCATGTGATTATCTGCAATTCTGATTTCCCTGCATTGGTAGAGGGACTTTCAATTCTACAAATAGCAATTAAGAAAACAATGGGGTAAGTGAGCTTCCAGAAGAACGCTTGAACAAAAAGTAAGGAAAGCTGAGGTGAGAGGCAGCTGATGGCGCCTTCTAAATCAAAGCCAGAAGTTCTCGAGCTCAGAAACCGATGAACTAGAGAAGCAGACTCTGAAAAACCTTAGGATTCTGCTCAGTGAGAACGAGGCTAGGACTGGATATCAGAGATCTCACACCATGTCTCAGTTAGGGTTTCTGTTGCTCTGATGGAACACCATGACCAAAGCAACTTGGGGAGGAAAGGTTTATTTCACCTACAGTTTCATATAACAGTTCACCATCAAAAGCAGGGAGGGCAGGGTCTCAACAGGGCAGGAACCTGGAGCCAGGAGCTGATGCAGAGGCCATGGAGGAGTGCTGCTTACTGGCTTGATCCCATGTCTTGCTTAGTCTGTTTTCCCTCAGAACCCAGAACAAACTAACAAAGAACCCAGGGCCACTTGCCCAGTGTGGCACCACCCACCGTGGCCCTCCCACATCAGCAATCAAGAAAATGCCCTATAAACTGGCTGGTAGGCCAGTCCAATGGAGGCGTTTTCTCAGCTAAAGGTCCAGGCTTCCCACATCAACATTTATTTTTTCCTTTTTTAAGACAGGATTTCTCTGTGTAATAGCCCTGGATGATCTGGAACTTGCTTTGTAGACCAAGCTGGTCTCAAACTCACAGAGATCCGCTTGCCCCTGCCTCTTGAGTGTGCACCACCACCACTACTGGTCTCCAGCTTGTATCTCTCACCTAAGAACTAGCCAGAACACATGAGCAGCTCTCACTTTCATCCACAGCTATGAATATGTTACAGCTTCCCTGCATTTCAGTTTCCTCATCAGACCAATTAAAAAACAAAAACAAAAACAAAGCAGTTACCTCTTCAGTTCTACACACCAAGTTTAAGACTGCCCTTCACTTTCCCCTTTGTTATCCCTGCAGCTACTTATCCAATTATTATTCAGTCATCAACTATTATATGCCAGATCCTGTGTTAGGGGTTCTCTACACACAAGTGCATATGGGAAAGCAAGCTTACAGGAGCAACCTTCCACTTGAGGACTACATAGGAAGCCATTGTTCCTATCATCCACTCCCAGGCCTATAACCCCAACAGATGATGAGCTGGCAGGGGTAAGACAGAAAGGGAGTGTTCCCACCATGATGAAGCTGCAACATCTGCAGCCTAAAAGAACTGTGAAGACCAAAACTGGCTTCCTAAGTTCTACATGTTCTTTGCCTGCCCACAGGTTCTGACACATCCCAGGACACCAAGGATATAGAAATAGGAGTTACAAGTATTCACACATTAGACTCAAACCACACACACACACACACACACACACACACACACAGGTGGGGGAGATGTTTAAATGAGCAACTTAAATATTTCCTTGTGCAGAGTTAACCTCACCTCTGCACAGACTTAAGACTGACGTCTGTGGTACTAAATGCTGAAAAATACATCTGCTCCTGTTAATAGGCAATGCTTATTCCATTCAATAACCCTTCATCTTTTCACTGGATAGTACTAAAATGGTTTCTTAAGTAAACTCCATCCCCTCCCTCACTACAATTGGGTGACATCTTGAACAAAAGCATCCTACTGACATACATTCAGGCTGCACTGACTCCCTAACACACCTGGGGCATCAGGCACTAAGGTACCAATGAATGTAACTTTTGTCCTCTATGGGGCCCAGCCCTTCCTGAAGGCACCAGTCCATAGCCATCCATCACCCTCTGTGGAGATGGCAGATGGTCAATCAGGAATGACTAGGGATTACTGAAGAGAAGTAATTGTGCAAGGAAACCCCATGTTTGGGCTCTAACCCCTTAGCAACAATTTATCTTGGGTATTTCTAGCCAGGTAATCACTAAGGCTCAGTGTTAGGGTTCCACAGCTTAAACTATGAATCCAACCACAGAATAAATGCTAGCCCAGTTGTATATCTAGGCTACATTTTGTAAATGTGGAGAGAGAGACGGTATGAGGACAAATTATGTAACACCTGGAAGGTACTTTGGCAAAAGAAGGCCTCAGAGAAGACCTTATTAGTCTCATTGTCATTTGTGGTCATATTTTATTTTCTCTGATTATTATGATTTAGTTCTATAAATTTAGTCCCATAAATCTCACCCTTATTGCTTACCTTAAGGTTGGGGTTCCAGAAGCAATAACAACTATGTAAAAGGTAAGATTTTTTAATGTTTCTTTTTTAATGTTTTTAAAGTCTATGTTTTGCCTGCATGTATGTGTATGACTCAGATCCCCTGGACCTGGAATCAGAGACGGTTGTGATTTTCCATGTGGATGCTGGAATTGAACCATGGACCTCTGGAAGAGCAGGCAATGCTCTTAGCCACCAAGCTGTCTCTCCAGCCTGGAAACAGTAACATTTTACACAAGGTAGCATTAGTCACTTTTAATCCATGAACTGTTTACATGCTTATTGATCACTTACTTCTAATGAAAAAACAACCACTTTCACAGAAACTGACACCAACCTCAAATATTCTTTCATGAGGCTTATCTTCTGTGAAGAACTGAGATGTTAAAAAATTCTAAAAAACATTCTATGCTCTGCTAGGCTTCAGACAAAGTGTAATCTCCTTTCATAAAGGTCCTTCATATTTAGGGTGTCACAACCTATGGTAAGGGGCTGTGGTTGTTTGAAAGAAAATGACCCCCAAAGGGGGTGGCACTATTAGGAAGTGTGGCCTAGTTGGAGGAAGTGTGTCATTGTGGGGCAGGCTTTAAGGTCTGTTTTGCTCAAGCTTCCCTCAGTGTGACAGTCAACTTCCTGTTACCTGCAAGATGTAGCACTCTTTAATTTTGGTTGTGAGCCTAGCCTTTAATGGCTGAGCCATCTCTCCAGCCCAAGATGTAGTGCTCTCAACTCTACTACCATGTCTGCCCGCTGCCACCATGTTCCCCGTCATGATGATAATGGATTGAACCTCTGAAACTGTAAGTGAGCCACCCCAATTAAATGCTTTCTTTATAAAAGTTGCTGTGGAGGACGTCAGTTTGGAGGTCTGGGTAATCTATGGGGCCTCTGGTAGTGAATCAGTATTTATCCTTAGTACACAAATGGACTTTAGGAGCCCACTCCACGTAGAGGGATGCTCTCTCAGCCTAGACACATGGGGGAGGGTCTAGGCCCTGCTCCAAATGATATGACTGACTTTGAAGATTCCCCCATGGAAGACCTCACCTTCCCTGGGGAGCAGAAAGGGGATGGGACAGGGGGGCGGGGGAGGAGAGGGAACTGGGGTTGACATGTTAAAAAAAAAAAAGCTTGTTTGTAATTTATATTTTTAAAAAGGAAAAAAGAATGGGAGGGAGTGAAAAAAAGTTTAGTGCATACAAAATCGGGGGGGGGGGGAGAGTTTGTGAGGTGTTAAACGCATGTCTATTTCCTTTATAGCTTGTGTACATCCACATATTGTGGGCTCTGTTGAACCTTTAACTAATTTGATAAACCAGGTCTATGGATATGGTTTTTAAATTTGCATTTCTCCCAATGATCATGAGACCCTTTTATTGTTTGGATTGTTTCCAATAAATTGTTCCTCATCCTGGATTTAAAAATAAAGAGTTGCTGTGGTCATGGTATCTCTTCAAAGCAATAAAAACCCTAACTAAGACAGGACCAAATGTTGTTTTCCCTTTGCAGTGCATACAGAAAGGTTCTCATTCTTATCCTCACAAGTATCAATGCATATGCAATGTATTTACAATCAATGCCCCTGGAACCAAAACAAGAGCTAAAATTTTTACTTAATCGCTGTCAAAAAAATTGCTTTCTTATTTAGGTCATTGATATTGCATAATTCGTTATAAAATGACACAACTAAGCATAAACAAGCAACCATGTCTGCTATTCAGACCTATCAGAGGCCTTAACCCAAAACCTGTATGGATGCCCACATGCCCAGATACTACTGCGGCACATAACACTCCCAATAAAATGCACCAAAGTGGGGCTGGGGAGATGGCCGTCCTGCCTGTACAGACTTGGTGCTCAGGAGTCACCAGGACTGTCCTCCACAGCTAGGGTTAGACAGAGCTGGAACCAGCCCAGAAGGCCTCAGGGTGAGTGCAGGTGTGCAAGGTCTGGGCTCACCCCAGATCATTTGGGGAGGCCAGCCTGACAAAAACAGCCTCGATTTCAATGAGACACTGGCCACACAATTGTGGAAATGGTTGCTTCCTCGGGGGATGGGCATTGACTAGTGATACAGGGCCATAGCCCAGTGCCTATCTGGATCTGGCATATTGTAAAATCTCTAGCAAAGAAGTTAGATAAAATGAAACACCATTCAATCAATTACCTATAGTACATTAAAGAAGGAAAAGGATTACAGCCATCTCCAAGCCACGGTCATAGGAAAATTATAAAGTTCAAAATCGATCAAACTATCAAAACGCTGCTATTTGCACACCTTCACCCATCACACCAAAGTGGAATACTAGTTTTCTCTAACGTCCCTCCTTTGCACTGAACCTCTGTACAAAGCTTGTGAATTACAGTCAGTAAACTTGAGAGACCATTTACACACTTGTCTTTCTCACAGTAATTTTTAAACTTCCCGATTTTAGCCTAGTCTACATTCACTATAGAAATGTGAACTATGGACCTCAAGGTATAAGCCATTTTCCTTTCACAATTATCTCCCTCATTTTTCCAATGTAATTGTTTTAAGAAGGTTGCTTGTACACAGTGGTTAAGAGCAGATACTGCTACAAGACGGCTAGAATTTGCAAAGCCTGGTTCTACTACTACTTGCTAGCTGTGCAACTGTAAGCAAGTCACTTGACCTCTCTGAACTTCTCTTCCCTTTGATGAAAAACTGAAGACAGAAACAATACCTCACTTACAACGTTGTGGTAAAGGTTAGTTGAAATCTAATGGAAACAGGAAACACTAAGAACAGGGTGACATGGGGTGTACTATGAAGTGGGTGCTGTGATTACTAATGGCATCATATTAATATTACATATGTCTGATTTCTGCCTTCTTAAGAGCTAAAAATAGACTGAGTTCATAGTGCTCATATCCCCTGTAACACTTTACACAGCTTTCTTTTTGCTATAAGTAAAGAACATTCTCACGAAGAACAAATGGAACGCCACGGGCTGTATGAGAAGTCAATGTCGTACTGCTAGACAAGGTTGACTTGCAGTAAGTGTGGCTATTCAGAGTGAGTCACCACATGGTTTTAAACATCACTTCTTCCCTAAGGAGTTCTGCTTATATCAGGAAGTGATGAGCCCTGCTGACCTCCTGAGGGAGGAGATAATGACCCAGGTAGAGTCATGGCCACTGAAAACCAAGTGACTATTATTGTTAGCAAAGGGAATTGGAAACAAAAGCAGGACTCTAAAAGATGGCAGCATTGAGATAACTGTATACATACCAGGCGATGGAGAGGCAGGAGCTCAAGAAGGGCCAGGTGCCTCTCTGTGCCTCTCTGAGAAACTCCGGATTGTGGACATCATCCCATGGAGCCCTGGGCCACCAAACCAAGAGAAACCTGATGTAGAATAGCTCAGGACAGCCTGTGTGGTCATGGGCTACAGCACAGACTAGGGCACCAGGGTCCAGTACCAGCTCTGCTGAAAAGTACTCATGGGGCTACAACTCTCAAGACTTCTGTTTCCACACTTGGGGGAAAATGAAGACACTAAACTATAAGATTTTTGGCAATCTTTCTAGAAGGGGACTTAACTATAATTACCCTTAGCATTGGCTTCCTAGTTATAGCCTACTGCTGACCCAGCAGTCCCTGCTTCCCAGGCTACCTGCTCCAAGTCCTCTATCTTTCCTTCAGTCAACAGCTTCAATACCACAAAGAACCAAAGTCACCATTAGCCCCAACTCTACTGTAAACCTAGACAGCTCCCCCTCCCCCCACCAGCTGCATGCCCTATAGATCACTGAGTAGCCAGTGGTCACCAGAGAGGCCAACAGCAAAGACCTGTTCTGGTGGGAGTTTATCCTTCTGATAAACCAGATTACTGTTCTCTGTAACCAGGTAATCCCCAACTTAAAACCGAGTCAGCTCTACTCAGGATTTCACATCCCCAAATCTCCGAGAACATGGGGCAGCATCCTCAGGCAGCCCTGTCCATAGAGGAGACATAGTTATCTACCCACCCATCCAATCATAGCTCCTCAGTTCCAATAGCACATAAACCCCACCCTTTACAAAGCAGTCTGGGCCTTGGGACCTACACTGCTGCTATAGCAACTGTTAGTGTACACTGTATGTGGTTAGATGCAAACAAAAGCCATACTTTAAAGGAAAACCAATCAAATAAAAGGTCATTCTTCAGGCTGTTACCTACCTGCAAGAGCAAATGCAGAGAGCAGATCTTTCTCAGGTTGTAAAAGACTTGTGTATAGTTAGAAATCAAATCCCTAGCTAAAGAGGAAACAATGTTCAGAGAGGACTGAATGGTCTTGTGGGGGACTTAGAACCTATGTTGTCCTGTAGCATAGATGTCCATGGAAGGGATGCTGCCTAACAATTCACCTCTAATTTGAACCACGGACAAATTTCAATTACGCATGCTCATGAATGGAAACAGCCACAAAGGTGGCCACCCGCCCCTGAGAACCTTTCCTGGGTTTTGCAAAACTTCTCTTTGCACAATGGTATGCCTGATTTTCTGGGAGTGGTGGCAGATCTCTCAGGTCTGCACTGTCCAAGGGCTGAAGGTGGGTAGACAAGGGCAGATAATTGACTTCCAGTCTCCTGCTTTAGTCCCTCCACCCAGAGGAGATAATAGAGCCTTTTGATTAAATCTGTCTCCCGCTGAGTACATATGTCCAGTAAATATTCCAGATGGGACTTTATTGTGTTCTTCAGTTAGTGATATAATTAGAAAACTGCAGTGTGGGTTACCTCAGTTAATCATGAACTCCAACCTCCAAAACCATGGGCCAAAATGAACATTCTCTTAGCAGTTTCAGTATTTGCTACAGTAACAGAAAGCTGAGCTGTGCTTTAGACAAGTCACATGACTTCTTGGGATCTATCTCCTCCAGGTAAGATGAGTTTATTGGTGTTTACCTCACTGAGTTAAATGGGCCAGAACATGAATAGCTCTATACTTGTTCGGTCAGTATCTCTAGAACTCAGAGGACAAGCAGGGTTCAGATTCCAGCACACATTCAACATCAAGATGTGGAATTTGGATTTCACTTATTGAAACCACCTGATGCTAACCACCAAAAGTTACTGCCTATGGGTTTTACTGTGAAGTCAGTATTTTTACATTTTTCTTTTTGGCTTGTTAGTTCTAAAGGTTATATGACACACAATTTAAAAATGTGTAAGATGTTTCCTATAAACCTACCAAGTGCTTAGGTCTCAGTTTTGTCCTCCTAAATCTGATATTCCCTTTTAAGAGGCATTTCTTCTGAATTAGTGAAGAGTAGCCCTCTTAGTTAGGGTTCCCATTGCTGTGATGAAACACCATGACCAAAAGCAACCTGGGGCAGACTAGGTTTATTTCATTCACAGTTCCATGTAATAGTTCATCATCAAAAGCAATAAGGGCAGAAAGTCACACAGAGCAGGATCCTGGAGACAAGAGCTGATGCAGAGGCCATAGAGGATACTGCTTACTGGCTTGCTCTCCATAGCTTGCTCAGTCTGTTTTCTTATAGAATCCAGGGATGGCACCACCCAGAATGGCTGGGTCCCTCCCCCCATTAATCACTAAGAAAACACCCTCCAGGCTTGCCTGAAGCCCAGTGTTATAGAGGCATTCTCTTATTTGAGGTTCCCTCCTTTCAATTTTAGTTTGTGTCAAGTTGACATAAAACTATCCAGCACAGTAGCCAAATTCATCTAGATTACAGCTTCAAGCACAAACCTGATCAAAAACTCCCCATTAGCGAAACCCAGTTTTCATGGGTCCCAGTCTTGGCATTTTTATAGTCAGCTCCCTTTGTTAATCAGACACTATTGCATTAAGGATATTTCTGTGTTTACCAAGATACTTTATTTAAAAGTCATTTTGCCTCTAGTCAGAACCAGGCAAAGGGGGAAACTAGTATAGAACCAGGCACAGTGTCACACACCTATAAGCATAGCAACAAAGAGGCTGGGGCAGAAGGGCATAGACAGGGGTCATCTTGGACATCATAGTATGCTCAAGGCAGCTGGGCTATACACATAGTGAGAACTTGTTTCCAAACAAACATCATGATACATTAGAGAACATTGCACATATGAAGCAAACATTGCAAATGTTCCAGAACTAACGATGAAATTCTAACTGCACACACACTTTTAAACATGTTTAAGGTTCCATGTAAGATATAATGGGTTAATAGCTTGCTCCAGCAGTAATTAAAGTCTTCCCACATGTATTAATAAACAAGAGGTGGTCGTTTAATAATCCATAGGCAGGGTAACCACAAACGGTATTATAAATAACCATCTATATTCAAGGACAGATCCCTAGAGGGCAATCAAGAATTTCCACAGTTCTACATTGACCTCACATGACTTCCCATCCTCGAGGAGATGCTTAAGTAGGCCTGCCACTATCACTGTACCATCTCTGTGCTTCTCACTCCATGAGCTATGGCCCCATGTGTGCTATCAAGACAGCCAGCCTGGTTACCTCCTTAGCAAAAGAAACAATGCAACCATTTCATGTCAGAAAGATAAAGCAGACCAGGCATGGTAGTGCAGGTCTATCCCCAGCACCCAACAGGCTGAGAAAGAGGGTTCAAGAGTTTGAAGCAATTCTACACAAAGATGCCATAAAGGAATGAGGCTAAACAGAAAAGGGGTAGGATCCAGCTCATCAGAGGCAGTTTACAGGGCAGAATCTTACTGACAGAATCTTCAGACAGTATGTCTGAATTCATACTTCTCTGTACATTCAGACACATGTAATAGCAATGGTCAAAAGCAGTTATCAGGCTGAGGCTGTTAGCCCAATACAAGAGTAAAAAGTACTTGCCTGCATACACTAGTCCTTGAATTTGTTCAGTGAAAATTAAACAACAGTAATAATCACTTTTAGTAATGTGTTTTAATCTAATTTTCTGTGCTTAAAAACATTAATACATACTAGACACAGAATCTACAGAACCAAGACAAACTTTAAAAACCAAAGAAAAAAAGAAAGGAAAGGGAATGGAAGAAAGAGGGTGGAGTGGAGAGGAAGGAAGTGGGAAGGGAAGAAGAGGAGGGGGAGGAGAGCAAGAGGACTGACACGGGGAGGAATAGAGGAGAGCAAGAAAGGAGATGCCTTGACAGAGGGAGACAGTACAGGTTTGGAGAGAGGTCTGGCACAGGGAAAATGTTACGGGATTCACAGGGATGACCCCAACTAAGAAGCCAGGCAGTGGTGGAGAGGATGCCATTGATGCCCTTCCCCTATAATGAGATTGATGTCTACCTTGGTTACCATTCCTAGAGCCTTCATCCAGTAGCTGTTTCGAAGCAGAAACAAGCACCCACAGCTAAGCACTGAACCATACTCCTGGAATCCAATTGTGGAGAGGGAGGAGGGATGAGCAAAGGAGCCAAGACGTGGCTGCAAAAACCCACAGAAACAGTTGACCTGACCAAGTGAGAGCATGGAGACCCTAGTCATAAAGCTGGGGAACCAGCATTGGACCAAACCAAGTCCTCTGAATGTGGGTGCCAGCTAGGAGGCCAAGACAATGGGACCTCTAACAGTGGAGCCAGTCTCTAATCCTAGAGGACAAATGGACTTTGGGAGCCCATTCCCTATGGATGGATACTATTGCAGCCCAGATACAGGAAGGAGGGCCTAGGCCTTCCCCCAAACGATATGACAGACTTTGAAGGTCCCCCGTGGAGGGCCTCACTATCCCTGAGGAGGAGTTGGGGAATGGGTTGGGGTTGGTAGGGAACATGGGGGGATGGGAGGGCGAGGGAATGGAGTGGATGGATATGTAAATATGAGTAGTAATTAAATAATTTTAAAAAAAAGAAAGAAATTTTAAAAAAAAAAAGGAAGAAAGAGGGCACATCAAAAGAAATGACAGGCATCTTTACTCCTGAGCCAGAAGGAAAACACAACTCATAAGGCTCACATTCACCATTCTTCAAGCAACTGGAATTCATATGCCAGTTCTCTAAAGGTGGAAATGCTTCAAATTAACTATGGTTTGCTCAACTCTCCATCTTAATATTCTTGTCCAACTTTTAGTGAGGAGTGTGTCAGACACGCCCGGCTATAATGACCTCTTGAGCCCCTCACCACCCTTGACCTACCAAATAGAACAGTTTGACCCACCAAACCACCACAAAAATGTTTTCTAATCACTCAGTGGTTGAAAACACATATGTATGTGTGTATACATTGTAGCACTGAGCATCAAACCTAGAGCTTCAATATACTAGAAAAATATTCTATCAGAGTCATATCCCCAGACCCTAGTTTTATAGTTTTATAAACACTGCCAAATTACCCCTTAAAAGTTCACTCGTTCAAGTATTGAGTCAATATTTATTGAGTCCCCATCTTCTAGGAAATATTGGTGTCCCTGACAACAACTACATGATTAGAAGTTACAAGGGCTATGAATGGGCCTGTGGAGCACTACAGGTAGGTGTGCAACCCAGGCGAGTCCACCACGCTCCCCACATGTGCACTATTTGCATGGAAAGCTGACCAGGTGCACCCTACCATTTGGCCAGGCAGTTGTTTGCTTATATCTCAATTTATTGATCTGGTTGTTTAATTTCTTGTTTAGATTGAGTTCTTTGTGTATTCTAGATACTAACCCTCTGTCAGATGTATAGCTAACAATGGTTTTCTACCATTTTATATGCCATCTCTTCATTCAATCAACTCTTTTGCTATGCAGAAACATTTTAATTTCATGAGTCCCCATCTGTTCATTGTTGGCATGGTTTCCCAAGCAACTAGAATCCCATTAAGAAAGTCCTTGCCTGTGCCTATCCCATCAAGTGTTTTCTATTTCTTCCCATGACAGCTTCCGAGTTCTGGGACTTACATTAAGGTCTTTGATCCATTTGGATTGATTTTTTACAATGAGAGATGGGTATCTTAATTTCCTTCATTATGTGAATAACCGGTTTCTCAATGTCATAATGAGGCTGTCTTTTCTCCAATGTCTATTTTTGGCATCTTTGTCAACAGTCACATGGCTGCAATTATATGTTTCTATGTATGTCATCTATTCTACTGCACTGATCTATTGGTACCTTGCTCTGTGTGTGTTGTGTGTGGATGTGTGTACACATACTGAGGCCAAAGTGGTTTTCCTCAATTACCCTCCATCTTGGTTTTTGAGGTGGGGTCTCTCACTGACCCTGGAGCTCACAGATTCAGGCAGACTAGCTGGTCTACAAGGTTTGGTGACCCTCCTGTGTCTGCCTCTTCAGTGGAGGCATGAAGTGACACACCAGCTTCTTACATGTGTGCTAAGCTGCTGGACTATGTTTTCATGCTTGCAAGGCAAGTGCTTTTACTAACCGAGCCAACTCCCCAGCCCCATGGTGTGTTTCCCCACTATGATAGTGTTTCCCCACTATCAGATATAGTGATGCGTGTAGCATATTCTCTTTGCTCAGGAGTGTTTTGGCTATCTGGACTCTTTTGCTTCCATATAAATTTTAAGATTTTTTTCTATTTCTATAAAAAATGACTTTGGGACTTTGACAGGGATTGGATGAAATCCTTAAGGTAGCTTTTTGATGATACAACAATTTTCACAATATTAATTGTATGGCACATGAGTGTGGAAATCTTCAACTTCTGCAGTGTTTTCACTTTTCAGTTTCTTGGTTAGATTTATTCCTATATTAATCTTCCTTCAAAAAAAAAAACCATTTCATTTATCTATTATGTATACAACATTCTGCTTCCATGTATATCAGCACACCAGAAGAGGGCACCAAATCTCATAACATGGTTGTGAGCCACCATGTGGTTGCTGGGAATTGAACTTAGGACCTCTGGAAGAACAGCCAGTGCTCTTAACCTCTGAGCCATCTCTTCAGCCCCCTTCCTGTCTGTTTTAAGGGAGGCAATGTGAATGGGGTTGTTTCCTGTTTGTTTTTTTTTTTTTTTTGGCAGCATGTTTATTATTGATATATAGGATGGAGACTGAATTGTCTGTATTCTTGGGCAGTGGATCTTTGAGTTATGGATGTTTATCTAATCCAAAATCAGAACTTGCAATAGTATAGCTCTAGTAGGTGCTGGTACTCTGCAACAATTGTGGAATAAATGCACAAAGTCATTAAATGTAAGTAATGAATCGAGAGCCAGTACCTTTGTCTTGTTCATCTTTGCATCCAACCACAGTGTTAATACAACATCTCAGCACTGGAGGTATACTGTATCACTGGGTCAAATTTATCCCAGATAATCACATACTGTCAATGAATGGAGGGGGATTATATTTTCCCATGAGATACTATATTTGTGTGACTCTCAGAAGAACAGAAACCAGAGATCCTCTGGGGTTTTGTTCAGATCTTCCTTTCTAAATTAAGCAGGATACACTGAAAGGGAAACAGAGCCTGTGATCTCTTCAACACTAATTTTTGGGTTGTTCAAAACATTGCACAAAGACAAAACTCAAAGAAAACCTTAAGATCAACACCACTACATTGTCATGTTCTTCACTTCTTATATTAATGCACAGTGTATCAGACTATCATGTTAAATTTATAGATATCTTCAAAGAGCCAAGGCTTATAGTCCCGGCCTTAGATTGCCCTTATAAACAGTCATTTTATTTTATTGCTGGATCAGGGTCTGGTGTTCAGAGGTCAAGGACTCAAATCCACTTTCATTTGCTACATGCCCAACCTTAGCACCATAACAAATGTATTTCCCCTGGTAGTCATCACCTGGAGGGCACATACCTCATCCTGTAAGTGTGGAGAAGCTCCTTGGCAATTCCCTCCCAGCCTTCTCACCCAATGCCCAACAAAAAAGAGTATGCTGAAATCCCACAACACTGGGGATGAGATGCATCCGGGTGTGAGTCAGCTCCCACCCGCATCATGAGAAATTATACCTTGCATGACTAGGTCTGCCTCCCACTTGTCAAGATTCCAGAGCTCCACCCCACCCTCCATACTGGTCTCTGCTTTCAGAGGCAGACAGAATGATTAAGCATGTCTGAGAATTCTAGAGTAAGCAGGTTTAGCACAAAGGTGAAGTTATCGTCTCTAGTAAGCTACTGAAACTTGTGCTACTGAACCTTGTACTATTGAAACACATGGGCAAAGAGGACACTGTCTTCCTTCAGTGGGTCAGCATGATAACTATACACTCCACCAAGGAATGACCAGGTAGCATCACTTTTGTTTCTTAACATATAGGGACTCTTGGCTTCTCATTCACAGATCACTGCCACAAAGCGAACAGCAGCAGCAACAAAACCCCAAATTCCTAGTCACTCAGCACTCAGCATAGGGGCTTGAATACAGGTCTTACTCATGCTTGCTGGGCAAATGCTCTATCATGGGGCTACTTTCCATGCCCTATAATTCTGACACACACTGAAATTTGATGCAAACCTAAAGGTAATTCTCTCTCTCTCTCTCTCTCTCTCTCTCTCTCTCACACACACACACACACACACACACACACACAGACAGACACACAGACAGACAGACAGATAGACAGACAGACAGACAGACAGACAGACAGATAGATATAGTTGGTACTTTCAAAAGTCAAATGGAAAGAACCACTGGGAATTCTTTATTCAATCTAAAGAAAAGAGATTAGGAAGAAATTGTCTCTCACATCAAAGAAAACTGCCTTTTGTGGGGAGTAGAAACAGAGGCCAATCAGGGAGCATCTGGGAGCCTTTCGGGACTTGCATCAGCAACAGCATCCACACACCTTCCACATCAGCCCAGGGCAGCACAAAGGGCTGTGTGTGTGTTAAAACTTGTTGGCAAGGAAGATGCTTGGAGTGGTCATATCTACACATACAAACTCCTCTCAAATTACCTCCCATGCCCAAAGCAGAGACATATGAGATAGAAAAAAGTATTTTAACTGAGATGAAATTTGGGGATAGAGTTATGTTTAGGGAGATAGCCATGAAATTGTTAGCTCATATCTTTCCTTCCTTGTGTGGCACGTCAAGATCATATATTCTTTGCGTTTAGGTCATGATTTGCAAGTAACTTGGATCCATATTCCAACCCTGATATCAAGTTGCACTGTTTCTTGAAGTCTTTGGTTTCCATGTCTAAAGTGAGTTTATAACCTACTTCTTTAAGATGTTTTGTGACGATGAGATACTTTCTATGAGTTGCCTGTTACAGTGTCTGACCCATGTTATATAAGCAAATAGTAGCTGATAAAATGTCTTGGTGCCGTGGAATAATCATTCTGTACAGTGTGAAGATGTGTTGCTCTCGTTGGTAATATAAAGCTGATTGGCCAATGGCTAGGCAGGATTTTTGGAGCAGAGAGAATGCTGGGGAAAAGAAGAGCAGAGTCAGAAGAGACGACACGAGACAGAGAGAGCAAGATTCGAAGTATGTACAGAGGCAAATGAGCCTCAGGGCACACATAGATTAATAGAAATGAGTTAAGTTATAAGAGCTAGCTAAAAGCAAGCCTAAGGTATCAGCCAAGCATTTATAATTAATAATAAGTCTCTGTGTGGTTATTTGGGAACTACTGCCAGACACAGAGAAGTTCCACCTTGGTTCATCACTATTACCACATATTCCATGGCATTTCCCAGGAGTTTTCAGGGCATCATGGATATGGAGTAACATGCCTATGAAAGAAAGAGACCTCTCAGAGTTCATTTGGCCACATCTACTTTAACATCAAAGTAACTCCTCATTAGGCATCTTAACACACTGCACTTTTATTATACGTTATTTCAGTTCTTCACATGTGTTTTTAAATTATCAAAGAACCAAATGGGTATGAAAATGGGCCCTGAATACCTGTGATTCTTTAAAGAATCTTGACATAAGTTTAAAACAACAAAACATACTTTCTAAGTGGGAAAAAAACCTTGAGAAGTCACATATAAAGAGTAAGGACAGGGCTTTTTTTTCTTTTTCTTTTCCCCCAGAATCTCACTATGTAGATCTGGCTGGCCTAGAACTTACTATCTAGACCAAACTGGCCTCAAACTCAGAGATATGCTGGCTTCTGCCTTGGTCTCTCCCTCCTGAGTATTTTTTATTTTAGTTATGTAAACTGGGTGTAGACCCATACTCCATGTACGTGGACCATGTCTCTCTTATTTTATACTAAGCATAATTCTTGGCACTCGGGAACTTTGTTGTGCCAGTGTGGGAGGGTGGTCTAGAAGATTCATAGGGCCCAGGCTATGGTCACAGCCTCACTAAGCCTGGGCACATCTAGATACCCATTTTAGGTGGTAAATAAAAGAAGCAAATATGGAAGACTCCAACACCAAAACTTCCGGAGGACAGCATGGTCTATGGTGTAGTACACACACTGGCCAGAGGGGTTGTCAAGTTCAAGATTTAAAAACTACACATCTGTGGATGTCTGTCTCTGCTTCCATCAGCCACTGGATGAGGGCTCATGTGTGAGGTGGTATCTCAGGGTTGTTTTGAGTTGCATTTCTCTGATGGCCAATGATTTAGAGCACTTTCTTACGTGTCTTTCAGCCATTTCAGATTCCTCTGTTGAGAATTGTCTATTTAGTTCTGCACCCCACTTTTTAATTTCATTGTATGGTGTTTTGGTGGCTAGCTTCTTGAGCTCCTTGTATGTTTTGGAAATCAGCCCTCTGTCAGATGTGGGATCAGTGAAGATCTTTTCCCATTCTGTGGGTGGTCGTTTTGTCCTACTGACTGTTTCCTTTGCCTTGCAGAAGCTTCTCAGTTTCAGGAGGTCCCATTTATTAATTGCAGACCTCACTGTCTGTGCTACTGGCGTAATGTTCAGGAAGCGGTCTCCTGTGCCAATTTGTTCAAGGGTACTTCCCACTTTCTCTTCTAGAAGATTCAGTGTGGCTGGATTTATGGTGAAATCTTTGATCCATTTGCACTTAAGTTTTGTGCATGGTGACAGGTATGGATCTATCTGAAATCTTCTGCATGTCCGAATCCAATTGTACCAGCACCATTTGTTGAAGATGCTATCTTTTTTCCATTGTATAGATTTAGCACCTTTGTCAAAAATAAGGTGTTCGTAGGTGCGTGGGTCAATATCTGGGTCTTCAACTCGATTCCATTGGTCTATCCGTCTATTTTTGTGCCAATACCAAGCTGTTTTCAGAACTATGGCTCTATAGTACAGCTTGAAGTCAGGGGTGGTGATGCCTCCAGAAGATCCTTTATTGTAAAGAGTTGTTTTGGCTATCCTGGTTTTTTTTATTTTTCCATATAAAGTTGAGTATTCTTTCAATGTCTGTGAAAAACTGTTGGGATTTTGATGGGGATTGCATTGAATCTGATGAGGATTGCTTTTGGCAGGATTGCCATTTTTACTATGTTAATTCTACCTATCCAAGAGCATGAGAGATCTTTCCATTTTCTGGTATCTTCTTTAATTTCTTTCTTTAAAGTCTCAAAATTCGTATTGTACAGCTTTGAGCTGAAACCGGCAATTTAGTTGAAGAGAGGGAGGAATGAAGAGCGAAGGGGTCTGTACCAGGTTGGAGAAACCCACAGAAACAGCTGGCCTGAATAAGGGAGAGCACATCGACCCCAGATGCTGTGGGGGAGGCCAGTATAAGACTGATCCAGATCCCTGAACATGGATGTCAATAAGGAGACCTCTGCACTCCAGGGAGCCTCTGGTGGTGGATTAGTATTTTTCCCTGTTGCCAGAAGGGACTTTGAGAGCCCATCCCACGTGAAGGGTTACACTTTGGCCCTGGACACATGGGGAAGGGCCCAGGACAGCACAGGAAGATTTGGTGGACTTTGCAGAGCCCCCGTTGAGGGCCCTACCCTGCCTGGGGAGTGGTGGGTGGATGGAGTGGGGGGGTGGGGGTGGGGGAGGAGGGATGGGGGTGAGGGGAGGGAGAGGGAGAAGGGACTTACATGTGAAACAAGCTTGTTCCCTAACTGGAACTAATAAATAATTTTTTTTAAAAAATAAATAAATAAAAACTACACATCCAAGATGCTCTACATACATTTCCAATCCCCAGGCATCTTTCAATCTGAAAGGACATTAGCCTAGCAGAGACTGTCTTTGAAATGTTGATCTCTGGCTATACTCATAGAGGTAAAGGCCGTTTTCTAGGACACATTGATTGGCCCAGGGAAAGGGGACTGAGAATCAAATGTCTGTGGTGATATATTACTTACGATTTAATAAAGATTGCCTGAGATAACAGAAAGCAAAGCCAGCCACACTAGTTAGCTGTAGAAACTAGGCAGTGGTGGCACAAGCCTTTAACCCCAGGACTCAGGAGACAAAGGCAGATGGATCTCCGAGTTCAAAGCCATCCTGGCCTACACAAGAGAGTGAAGAGGAACAGAGCTCATGCCTTTGATCCCAGCTTTGGGAATCAAACATCTTAAATCTCAGCACTTGGGAGGGGGAGACAGGAAGATACGGCTTGGTGGAGAAAGGAATATGAGGAGGAGGAGACAGGAACTAAGAGCCTTTTCTTCTGAGGATTCGTGGAGACAGGACTGCCATTTCAGCTGGGTAGAGGCAAGATCTACTGGCTTGGCTATTTTGCTTCTCTGATCTTCAGCTTGAAGCTTGAACCCTAATATCCGTCTCTGGGTTTGTATTTATCGTACTACAGATGTCTCACCTCTAACCTTCATCTGTCAGGTGACTAGCTCATATGACTCAAGCATCTCCTTCATATACTGAGTCTTCATGCTTCACCAGAGCAGGCTCTTGCTCTCTTTCACCCCAGTATCCTCCTCCTTACTTGAGACAGAAAAACTGAGTAGATACAAATGAGGAAAGGCAAGAAAGTAGAACTTACTTCTAACGCTACTTGATCCATTTATAATCTTTATTCTCTGAGTATTGAAAAAAATTCGCTTTGCCAGGAGGTGGTGATATCCCAATACTCAGGAGGCAGAGGTAGACAGATCTGCGAGTTTGAGGCCAGCCTGGTCTACAGAGAGAGTTCTAGGACCGCCAGGGCAGTTACATAGAGAAACCCTGTCTCAAAAAAATAATAAAATCCTTTTCATCTGTTTTACAGCAAGCTTTTTAAATGCCCTTTCATTTATTTATTTATTCATTTTTTATTCATTCACTCATTCATTCTTCAGACAAATTCTGACTATGCAGACAAGACCAGTCTATCACTAAAGACCCTTCTGCCTTAGACTCCCAAGTATGGGGTCACATTTGTGTGTGCACCCTCAAAACTCAGTCACCTTTTTAAGATTTTAAATTAAAGAACATTTCAAGTGCAAGAAAACTCTTCCCAAGTGTAGTTTAATAACCGCTACACAGCGTTTCATCGTAAGGATGTGCTGCTGTCATCAGCCATGTGGTATCTGGAGACGGCTCTGCCCCATCTTCAGAAATTACGATGGGACTGGCCAATGTGTAAACAATCCTTTCTAATCTGCCACCTCTAAGTGTGCTTCTCTCATCTTTCCCCCAAATGCTTGACAAAAGCCTTGTGATAGCAACATTTCTTTCTTGCTTGACATTCATCCATTCATCAACATGCTGAGTTTGCCAACTCAGAATTCAAATGAAGGGTATGTTCCCAAATCATCCTAGGTAGCTGGCTGCTCCATTCATCCGGTGTGCATGCTTACTAACTGCTGTCTGTGAAACTGTGCAGCCGACAAGGTGGCCCAGTGAATACAATCATTTGCTGATTGTATTGACCTCAGTTCAATCCTCAGGATCTACCATAGGACAGAAATCACCTCCAAATCCTCTGCATAGCATACACATGTGATCTCTCTCTCTCTCTCTCTCTCTCTCTCTCTCTCTCTCTCTCTCTCTCTCTCTCTCTCTCTCTCACACACACACACACACACACACACAGAGAGAGAGAGAGAGACGTGCAAGGTTTTACACATTACTTATGAGAACTTCTGACTTTTTTCACAAAAAATATAATGAGGGTTTTTTTTAATTTTTTTTAATTTAAAAAGTCTCTACAGTGCCCCAAATAAATTTTGGTAATATATCTAGATTACATTTTTCCCCTCTTTTTGGATTTTTGAGACAGGGTTTCTATGTGTAGCCTCGAACTCAAGGATCCCTCTGCCTCTGCCTCATGGTGCTGGGATTAAAGGTATGCAACCACCTTCCACAAAAATTTTTCATGTTCCAAGAAACAAACAAAAACTCCTGTGATTTCAGAGATTTAGCTATTGTTCAGTGCTAACACTAAACAAGTAAGGCTTTGGAAGTGGGACTCTCCTAATGAAACCTGGGTTAGAATGACAGGTGCCTTTGGTTTTGTTTTGTTTTGTTTTGTTTGTTTGTTTTTGTTTAAACAACGGGCAAGAGCGGGTACCTTGCTCCACCACAGAAACCAGGAAAAACACAAAGGACAAGCAGAGAGTTTCTGATGGTCAAGAGCCTCAAGAGAAGGGATAACAGGAGGGGGAGAGGCACATTTTCCGTTCATATCTCTTTGAAAAGCAGTGTTTCTTGCTGAAAATATGAAAAGCATGTCAGATGTTCTCATTCTAAGTGAGAAGTGACAAAGTATGTCAAGACTGAAAACTGCCTTGGCAAAGAGCCACTGCTCATTGCCACCATGATATCACTAAGCTGTTGTCCCTGCATGAGGACAAATTCCCCTTGGAAACTGTTTGTGAAGGCAAATATGAGGACAAATTCTGATGTGGATGATGGCAGTGTTACCTGCCAGAGGCAAAACGGACTTGACCGGGACACACAATCAGAAATGGCCTGGCACAGGTGAGACTGGTCCAGTTTCTGAAAGCAGGTGCCATTCTCCTCAAGGATGCCCCCAAATACAACCTGTAAAGGATGATCGTGGTAGCGGCCGTTTCTTCCCTGTCCCTCAATTCTGCTACAGAGAAGCCCCAGCTCTCCCAGACCCAAGGAGCAGCCCTGCTGGACTGGCTAACAGTTATCAATGATTAACAATGAGAATTTGCTGAGCCATGGTCTGCCTGTCTCTCCCATAACTTCTACCAACATGTTTGAGCATGTGCTTACAGAGTGCCAAGAAAATACAAGACACCGAAGCGACTTTGAATATATAAGGTACTTTAGTGGAATCGGTGTTTGGGAAGAGAACAATTTTTACAAAGCAATGATTCAAGAAAAAATATAATGTGATATATATATATATATATATATATATATATATATATATATATATATTTCTCTCCCCTTCAGCATGGGAGCGAGGGAGCCAAGTGACTATCCAAGTACCCAGCCTGCCTCTGAGCATGTGGCCATCTGAATGACTGTCATATGGTTTCCAAAACCCCAGCTCTGTTCTTACTCCAAGCCCAGCTTTCACATCGTCTCCTCCACACTGGAACTTAGGGAGACCTTGCCACACCATCTCGTTAGTAGCAGTCATCACTATACTATGGCAAAGCCACCATTTCCTTATCTCCTTTCTCCAGCTTACTTTCTGTAAGATACGGCAGTTGCTTCTGGAAATTACAGGAGCTTTGGGTCGACATCTCTATCATCTCTTTCCCCAGCCACAATGTCAATTCCATGCATGTGAGCAAGACTTGGCTCCATATTATTCATCACGTACCATAATACTAACTCTTATACAGCAAGTACTCAATACATACATGTCAAATAAATAAATCTAAGCATGGACTTGTGGACCACTAAAACCAGTCCATTCATCCTTACAGAAAAAAAAAAAAAAAAACAAGGCCTCATTCTATCCCCAAGTGTTTTCAGAGAATGTATAAGAAAAGGGATATCAGCAGGGCGTGGTGGCTCATGCCTTTAATCCCAGCACTTGGGAGGCAGAGGCAGGCAGATCTAGGAGTTCGAGACCAGCCTGGTCTACAAGAGCAAGTTCCAGGACAGCCTCCAAAGCCACAGAGAAACCCTGTCTCGAAAAACCAAAAAATAAAAAAAAAGAAAGAAAGAAAAAAGAAAGATCAGACAACACCCATGTTCTTGATCCGATAAACTTACAAATATATATATACCCCAAGTCCGAATTCCTCCTAAAAACAGAAATTCTTTCAGATCTGTGGAATCTTACAGAATATCAGGACATACATCAATTGCTTCTAAAGCACTTTTATACACATAAATAAGCTCTCTTCCCCACCCCACACACTAAAATAAACAAATGTAGATGATAATGATAAGACCCCAAAGAAACTTGTCATCAAAATAAACTACTAAATGACATGTTTTCCTATCTTGAAAGTAATTTCCAGCCCCTTGCCAAGTACCTAGGCATTTTTAAGTATCCAAAAGACAATTCCTCATTCAAAAGGTTGGACACTCTTAGTCTAGTATCAAAGGCAATGAAAACCAACAAGAGGACAAAGATCAATGATCTCCAGACTCAAGAACACTTCTGAAAACCACATAAGAGAACAGGAGTGGGGGACAGTAGGAAAAAGACAAAGAAAACCAAACTGTTTATGGGCATAAATAATGGGAATTATATCTCTGCATTACTACAAAATGTAGCAAAATAAGTTGTATCTAAATAATATATTTGTAAGAAAGACTATGGGGTGAAACCACCGAGTCACTCATTCAGAACAATCCACTGCATAGTGATATTATTTGACTTAAAAGTATACCAGTATCAAAAGCTTATTTTCTTATAGCGATTTAGCAAATTAACTAAAAAGTATAGGTTCACATGAGCATCTATCATGACTTCCAATGCTACCAGCGCTGAAAGCCTTTTTAGCAACAGGGAAATGTCTCAGACCTCACCAGCAAACATGCTGCCATGTGCAGAACTGCTGAAGTTTTCAGAGGCAGCAAATTTGCAGCTGTCAATAATGTGAGTCTATAGCCAACAGTCTCTTGAGGCCTTAAAGCCATGCTTTTAGTAGCAGCAATGTCCCTGAGGTAAAACTAATAACTATTGCCACTTACCATGTCTCTTACATAGTTCTAACTGCTTTATCCATCTACAATCATTGAATATTCCCTTCAACAGCCCTTTAAATGACATCATCATCAATTCCCTTAATGAGGAAAGTGGGGCACAGAATTGCTGCTTCCCATCCAAAATGACACGCCTGATATGACAGAGCCATGATTCGAACCCAGGTCATCTGACTTTGATGCTGCATATGTGTAAACACACCACTGTGATTTCTCCCTCTAGCTAAAAACATACAAAACATCTTAGGACACATTCACATATTAGAACATGGACAATTTAAGTATCAAAGTTTTAGAAGATGGCACTTGGAAAATGCTCCTAAGAGGTGTATGTGTTATAGTGGAGGGACCAAGAGAAAAAAGCCTTGTTCCACAGGGAAAGTCAAACTTCTTAGAATGAGATCCCTTGGAATGAGTCAAGAATCCAGTTCCCATATCATTGGGGGGAACAAGGCCATAATGACAACCAACACTGGATTTATATCATGGTCTTGGGTAAATGGAAAAAAACAGTGTTTTATGATTTTGTTTGAATTAGAAAAAAGATTTACATGACAATCCTAGTTCCCTTCTCCCTCCCTTCCTCCCCTACCACCCCCCAACTAAAAACCTACCTATCACATACCCTTTCTTCTAATCTACACCTGACTCAACCTTTCAGCTCCCTCATGACCTCTGCATCCTTCTGCCCTTCTCACTCTCCTAGCTCCCTCCCCCCTCTTCACATGCTCTCAATTTGCTCAGGGGATCGTGACCCTTTCCCCTTCTCCAGGGGACAATGTTTGTCTCTTTTAGGGTCCTCCTGGTTTACCAGATTCTCGGGAAGTGTGGATTATAGGCTGGTAATCCTTTACTCTATGTCTAAAATCCACATAGGGTACATATCATGTGATTGGGTTACCTCACCCAGAATGGTTTCTTCTAGTTCCATCGATTTTCCTGCAGATTTCAAGATTCCATTGTTTTTTTTCCTGAGTAGTACTCCATTGTGTAAATGTACCACATTTTCTCTATCCATTCTTTGAGGGGCATCTAGGCTGCTTCCAGTTTCTGGCTATTACAAATAATGCTGCTATGAAGATCGTTGAAGAGATGTCCTTGTATGAATGTGCTTCTTTTGGGTATATGCCAGGAGTGGAATTGCTGGATATTGTGGTAGACTGATTCCCATTTTTCTTGAGGAGTCGCCATACTGATTTCCACAGGGGCTGTACAAGTTGGCACTCCCACCAGCAGTGCAGAAGTGTTCCCCTTTCTCCACATCCTCTCCAGCATAAACTGTCATTGGTGTTTTTGATTTTAGCCATTCTGACAGGAGTAAGATGGTATCTCAGAGTTGTTTTGATTTGCATTTCCCTGATGGCTAAGGATGTTGAACACTTTCTTATGTGTCTTTCAGCCATTTTAGATTCCTCTATTGAGAATTGTCTATTTAGTTCTGTACCCCACTTTTTAATTGGGTTGTTTGGTGTTTTGGAGACTAGCTTCTTGAGGTCTTTGTATATTTTGGAGATCAGCCCTCTATCAGATGTGGGGTTGGTGAATATCTTTTCCCAGGCTGTGGGCTGCCGTTTTGTCTTGCTGACTATGTCCTTTGCCTTACAGAACCTTCTCAGTTTCAGGAGGTCCCATTTATCAATTGTTGACCTCAGTGTCTGTGCTACTGGTGTAATGTTCAGGAAGCAGTCTCCTGTACCGATTAATTCAAGGTTATTTTCCACTTTATCTTCTAATAGGTTCAATGTGGATGGGTTTATGTTGAGGTCTTTGATCCATTTTGACTTAAGTTTTGTGCATGGTGATAGGCTTGGGTGTATCTGTAGTCTTCTACAACATCCTTCTACAATGCATCCAGTTATGCCAGCACCATTTGTTGAAGATGTTCTTTGTTCCATCATATAAATTTGGATTGTTTGTCAAAAATCAGATGTTCGTAGGTGTGTGGGTTAATATCAGGGTTTTCAACTCTATTCCATTGGTCTACCCATCTATTTTTATGCCAATACCAAGCTGTTTTCACAACTATAGGCCTGGAATAGAGCTTGAAGTCAGGGATGGTGATGCCTCCAGAAGTTCCTCTATTGTACAGGGTTGTTTTGGCTATCCTGGTTCTTTTGTTTCTTCATATAAAGTTGAGGATTGTTCTTTCAAGGTCAGTGAAGAATTGTGTTGGGATTTTGATGGGGATTGCATTGAATCTGTAGATTGCTTTTGGCAAGATTGCCATTTTTACTATGTTGATCCTACCTATCCAAGAGCATGGGAGATCTTTCCATTTTCTGATCTCTTTCTTTCTTTAGAGACTCAAAATTCTTACGGTACATGTCTTTCACATTTTTGGTTAGTGTTACCCCAAGGTATTTTATGTGGTTTGTGGCAATTGTAAAGGGTGATGTTTCTCTGATTTCTTTCTCCACCAATGTGTCATCGGTGTATAGTAGGGCTACGGATTTTTTTGAGTTAATCTTGCAACCTACCACTTTGCTGAAGGTGTTTATCAGCTGTAGGAGTTCCCTGGTAGAGATTTTAGGGTCACTAATATAGACTATCATATCGTATGCAAATAGTGAGAGTTTGCTGTCTTCCTTTCTGATTTGTATTCCCTTGATCTCCTTTTGTTGTCTTATTGCTCTACCTTGAACTTCAAGGACAATATTGAAGAGGTATGGAGAGAGTGGACAGCCTTGTCTTGTCCCCAATTTTAGAGGCATTGGATCGAGTTTCTCTCCATTTAATTTGATGTTGGCTGTTGGCTTGCTGTATATTGCTTTTATTATGTAAGGTATGTTCCTGTTATCCCTGATTTCTTCAAGACCTTTATCATGAAGGGGTGTTGGATTTTGTCAAAGGCTTTTTCAACATTTAGTGAGATGATCATGTGGTCTTTCCCCTCAGTCTGTTTATATGGTGGGTTACATTGATGGATTTTTGTATGTTGAACCATCCTTGCATCCCTGGGATGAAGCCTACTTGATCATGGTGGATTATTTCTCTGATATGATCTTGTGTTCAAGTTGCCAGGATTTTATTGAAAATTTTTGCATCAATGTTCATGAGGGATATTGGTCTGTAGTTCTTAGTTGTGTCTTTGTGTGGCTTAGGTGTCAAGGTTATTGAAGCCTCGTAAAACGAGTTTGGCAATGACCCTTCTGCTTCTATTGTGTGGAACAATTTGAGGAGTATTGTATTTGCACTTCATTGAATTTCTGGTAGAATTCTGCAGTGAATCCATCTGGCCCCCGGCTTTTTTTGGTTGGTAGACTTTTGATGACTGCTCTTTCCTTTGATGTTATAGGTCTGTTTAAGTTGCTTCTCTGTTCTTGATTCAATTTTGGTAAGTGATAACTGTCCAGAAAATTGTCCAATTCCTTTAAATTTTCCAATTTTGTGGAGTACAGGTTTTCAAAGTATGACCTGAGGAGTCTCTGGATTTCCTCAGTGTCCGTTGTTATGTCCCCCTTTTCATTTCTGAGTTTGTTAATTTGCATCAACTCTCTCTGCCTTTTGGTTAGTTTGAGAAAAACAAGATAGACAGTTATACAAAGAACCAACTCTTTGTTACATTGATTCTTTGGATTTTCTTTGTTTCGACTTTATTGATTTCCACCCTCAGTTTGATTATTTCCTGGCATCTGCTCCTCCGGGGTGAATTTGCTTCCATTTTTTCTAGAGCTTTCAGCTGTGATGTCAGATCTCTGGTGTGGCTATTCTCTAGTTTCTTCATGTGAGCACTTAGAGCTATGAACTTTCCTCTTAGTACTGCTTTCAAAGTTTCCCTTAAGTTTGGGTATGTTGTGTCAACATTTTCATTGAATTCTAGGAAGTCTTTAATTTCTTTTTCTTTCTTCCTTGACCCAGGAATGTTGCAATTTCATGTTGTTCAATTTCCATGAGTTGGTAGGTTTTTTGCACTTTGATTTGTTTTTGATTTCTAACTTTAAAGCATGGTGGTCTGATAAGACACAGGGGATTATTCCAATTTTTTTTGTACCTGTTGATGTTTGCTGTGTTGCCGAGAATGTGGTCGATTTTTGAGAAGGTTCTATGTGATGCTGAAAAGAAGGTAAATTCTTTTGTGTTTGGATAGAAAGTTCTATAAATGTCTGTTAATCCCAATTGGGTCATTAATTCTGTTAGTTCCTTTGTCTCTTTGTTAAGTTTGTCTGGTGGTCCTGTCCAGTGGTGAGAGTGGGGTGTTGAAGTCTCCCACTATAACTGTGTGAGGCCTCATTTGTGATTTGAGTTTTAATAATGTTTCTTTTATAAACAGGGATGCCTTTGTATTTGGGGCATAAATGTTCAGAATTGAGACTTCTTCCTGATGGATTTCTCCTGTGATGATTAGGAATGACCTCCTACTCATCTCTTTTGATTGATTTTAGTTTAAAATCTAGTTTGTTGGATATTAGGATTGCTACTCCCGCTTGTTTCTTAGGTCCATTTGATTGGAAGATCTTTCCCCAGCCTTTAATTCTTAGGTGCCATCTGTCTTTGAAGTTGAGGGGTGTTTCTTGTATGCAGCAGAAGGAAGGATTCTGTCTTCTTATCCATTTGGCTAATCTGTGTCTTTTTATGGGCAAGTTAAGGCCATTCATGTTGATGGATATTAATGACCATTGATTGTTCATTGTTTTTGATTTGGTGATGGCGGCAAAAATATGCGTGGGATTCTATCCCTTTTTCCTTTTGGCTGTTGGTAAAGTGGGGTTATCTATTGCCTATATTTTTCTGGTTGTAGTTAACTTCCTTGGGTTGCAGTTTTCCTTCCAGAACTTTCTGTAGGGCTGGATTGGTGGATCCAGTAAGCAGATCCCTGGTGTCAGATGACTCTTAGCAGTGCCACTGAACGGGAACCAGAAACAGTCCCTGACCTACCTGGGCCAGTGGATGGAGGCAGAACTGCCACCAGGGCCTTGGTGTGTTGGATCCCGCTGCCAAATTCAGATCTGGCGAGCAGGTCGCTGGCATCAGATGACTCTCCAAAACCTTTTGTTTTTGATTATAGGTAGATTTTTTTCATTAATATTTGCCACACAGAAAGCCAGCCCTAACCCCCAACTGCCTGACCTTTACACCTCATGTTAATGAAGCTGCTGAAAACCCCCACTTCTCTTAAAGTACAATCACTCCTACACTGATCCTTTCAACTTCAAGGTATGTCAGTAAGAGTGAAAGTGATTCCATCAGTACTGACTCATCTTTCTGCTCTACACCTAGTTCTCTGGGGATTTGACCACAACTATACTGGTAGGCTGATCTACCATGTCCAGTAAACATGGCCTAACCAACACACCAAGCCTCTCATATGCTCCAAACCAGGAGTGGAAACCCAGGAAGGTCAGACTTTTTGCTATGAAAACTTCCATCATCATCATCCATGGGAACTGTTGATTAAAAAGGCCCCAGAAGCAAAGGGGTGCATATGAATGACGCTCGAGCAGAAGCAACCCTGATGAACCTAACACAGCTTGGGCTGGCATAATAGAAGCACACGCAGAGAGGCTAGAAACAACAAAACACTAAAATCCCTCACTTAAATTCAGTCTGAATCTCTCTAACTCCACTCCTACTATTTCCCAATAAGATCCAGATTCTGGCCACGTGGGTTAACAAGTCACCCAGGATGCCAATCTACACCAATGCAGGGGGCCCCAACACTTGGCTGCAAACAATACCTACGTATCTCAGTGAACACTGAGAAGCTGGTTTATAACTAGAGCTTTCACCCTGACTGACATGTTCATGGTCTGGAAGGTACTCTGCATGCTACTAGGGGTAAAAGCCAACCCAGCTACAAACCCTTCAATCTACAATAGTGACCTGCCTGCATGATATGCTGTGCAATAGTGGCACTGAAGTTAGGGAGTAACCAACCACTGTCTGGTTGGATTTAAGGCCCACTCCATGAGATGGAACCCATGCCTGATACTTCTCAGGTGGCCAAGAACCAGAGACTAGATAGTCTATGCACCTAGGAGAAAAACCAAATACTATTCTTCTGCTAACAGAGCATAGCAATATAATGATAAACAACTTTCTGTTATACTCATAGATCAGTATGTTGCTTAGCCATCAGAGAAACTTCCTCCTGAAATAGATGGTAACTAATATAAAGGCCCAAAACTGAACAGGGTGCAGAGTGTGAGGGACTTCAGAAAACAGTCAGCACTTAATGGGATATCTCCATCAAACCCCTTCTCAGGGCTCAGTGAAGTATGGGAAAGAAGAGGCAGAAAGATTGTAAAAGCCTCCTAGGATGGAAGTCAGAGAAACAGTACCTTCCAGACACAACATGACTGACACACATACGACCTCACAGAGGCTGTGGTGGCATACACCAGTCCAAACCAGATGGGATCTCAGAACTGAGGGGAACTGGACACAAACCCTCATCCCTAACCCAGAAGCTATCTCTAATTGACAACCACTGAAGAAAAAAAGAATCAGTTTTCTACAAGATAGTCTCACTGGATATACAAACTACAGTTAAGGGCAGGCCTGTATACCTAGCAGTAGATGACCAAAACAAATCAAATTCAATGGTATTTCTGGAGATGTTTTTGGCTCATAATGCTTTGTTTGGCCATTTTTTTTACCTTATGTATCTTTGGCTTCTATATTACAGTTTCCAATTTTGTGTTTCTATGGGGTGTGTGTGTGTGTGTGTGTGTGTGTGTGTGTGTGTGTGTTTCTCATGCTTTTGTTATTTTTTTCTGTTTATTTGTTTTACTCTGATTTTATTGATGGGTTTTGGTTTTTTCCCTATTTGTTTCCTGAACAGAGAAAGAAGGCCTGAAATCAGACAGGTAGGAATGTGGGGAGGACCTGGGAGGAGATGAGTAAGGGGAAACTCATCAGAATGCATTGCAAGAAAAATTATTTTCAATAAAAAAATAAACACAACCATAGCACCCACTCCCAAAAGAATAAAAACTATTATAGGCTCACTGTGTGAGCCATCTGTGAAGCCGAGAGGACCATGACCAAGAAATACTCTACAGGGAAGAGAGCCTCACACAGTAGCAAGTAGACTGGTCACCCAAAGGACTTTGGGCTAGGCTCAGTGAGAGACATGAGCCAGATCAGCAACACACAATAGCTGCCTTGGTGCTCACTGTGAGGAGAGGCAAAGAGGCAGAGTTGGTTCCGTGGCATAGCAAGTTGATGGGAGAAACTACCCGTTTTCTTCCAAACACACCACAAAGTTTAAATAAGACCTTCGACTGGCACAACACGATCATTTTCACCTTCTCACTCCTCTTTCTTCCCCTTCCTTACTCCCTAAGAACCAGGTTAAAATCTTCACTCTATCAAAATAAGTTCAACAGTTTGATTTAGGGTGAGGATGGCAGTGGTGGTTTATTTGTTTATAAAAACCACTCTTATTTTGTAACTTAAGAATGTATTCTTTTAGCTGGGTGGTGGTGGCACATGCCTGTAATCCTAGCACTTGGGAGGCAGAGACAGTCAAATCTGTAAGTTCAAGCCCAGCCTGGTCTACAGAGTGAGTTCTAGGACAGGCTCCAAAGACACAGAGAAACCCTGTCTCAAAAAACCAAACTGTACTCTTTCCATCACTCAAAATAAACTATTTTCATCATTCTTTAGGTAAATCATGACAATTAACTACATCCACACTGCCATGCAGCCATCATCCGCATATCTCATTTTCCTTTCAAGCCCTGTGAAATTAACAAGAGTAACCAGGTTAAGATAAAAAGCAGACACATAAAAGTTTGTATTTCCAACTTAAGACACATATTTTCTGGGAGTTTCTGATAATTCAAACAGAACAACAGAAGTGGAGACTAGTTTGTCTCTTCAGGCTGGCTGACACTGACAAGCCTGGGAACTCCCAGGAGAAATGTAACAAATATCTCCTTAGGGCAACTAGGTCAAGGTTCAAAGATCTCTTTCCAAGATTTTTGTCCATGATTCTTCTCTCACTCCTACTACTGAAAAGCAGTTTGTAGGATCTTTTAAAAGGAACAACCCAGGCAACTTTGCAGAGTGTGGGCTGATGTCATCTATGGGTCATCCCAAAGGCATGACTTGAAGACTACAGCAAAGAGCTAGAAGCTGGAAGATTGGGGTGGGCCGAAGGCTGTTCAGAGCCTTTAGAACAATGACCTTCCTGTGTGTGTGCATGAAACATTAGCCACACCTCCGGGAAGACCAAATCCACTCTATCAACAGAGGAGAGTAGGCAACCCAACTACTCAGTTTAAGGGTTCTTCCCTTTTGTTCGTTAGTAGCTAAAAACATACTTCTACCATCACCCATAAAGATTTCCTTTCAGGTATCTGAAGACAGTTATATTTATTTTACCCACAAAGGGGGTAAGAATCATGTAAGAGTGGCTTACTTCTGTTCTACAGAAATCTGGTCCTCTTGCATAGCTCTCCAAGGTTAAACGAGTTTCTTCCTATCACTGAAATGGTCTCTGTTTAAGCCTCTAAGAATCATGTAAAACCTTTGAGGTATCTAAGTGTGGTTTCAGAGGCAAGGAAGACACAAATTCTCAACCTTGGTGGGATGTCTACCAAGTCATTCCAAACTATAAGCTTCAGGCCATCTCTAACAGTAGCAGGAAGTCTAAGATGGAGGCTGACTGACACAGTCTAAAATTCTTATTTCCCTCTGCCCAAAGCCAACAGGTCTTTGTTTTTGCCACAGTGCCTTATCTTCCAGCAGTCTATGTAACAGCATCATTACGCAATTGCCTCAACAAGCTACAGCTGGGAATAAAGGCTACATGGAATCATAAGGGCAATATGATTAAGACCACCTAAGTTCTTAACTAGCCCATATTACTAAACACGGAGGTGATCTATCTAACATGCAGTCTTCGGGCTGCCTGTAGAGCAGCACGTTCCACTGTTTCTGGTATGTATGTGGGAGGCAGGCAGGGGCTTCTCCATCTCTACTGAATGCTGGAGGGCAGACCACTAATTCAGAACACACTGGCTGTGAACAAGCAACTGGCAACTCAAAGAAACTGATGTTAGAACAGCCACATAAGGAAGGATTAACCAAAGCTCTTGGAAAATTGAATCATTAGCTTTAATAAATTCCCCTACTTTAGACCCTTAATTCTGTTCTGGGGGCTTATCCTACAGAAATAATCAAGCCTGCAGAAAGGCTTTTATGCATGAAGGTATTCATCAAGGTAAAAAAAAAAGGTACATATTCAACAAGAGGAACATGATTTTTAAAAGTCAAGTATATAAAAGGATATTATGCAGTAATTTAAAGCCCTGTTTATAAAAAAATGCTCATAATGCAATACAAAAGTTGAATGATCCACTTACAAAATTGAACATACATTATGAACACAGCTCTAGATGAAAAATTTTGCACAGGGGACAAAGATTGAAAGGATCTAAGTCAAAGTGTTAACAGAGAGACACTTTATACAGCACAATCATGCATTTGTAACTCACTCTCTTCTTTTGGCTCGTCTGTGCCTTCCAAATTTTTTTTACAATGAGCAGATATTACTTAGACTGAAGTTTTTGTTTTTAACTACAAATCACCAAATCAACTAAGATAATTTCCCAATATGTTCTGAGCACATCAAAAACAATACATCAATTCTTATACACAAAGATTAGCCCAAGAAAAATCCCATTGAGAAGATGAACTTCATCTATGGGTATAGCTACACTCACTCAGAAGGAAAGATGGAAGAGTAGACTCTAACCATATGATGGGGGAAGGTCAAAGGGTACCTACAATTTCACCACCTTCAGTTTCACACATTGCAAACAAGTGGTGGCTTTCCCATGCAAACACAGCTTCAGAGTCACCGCTCTTCCCACAGCCAGACTGCAGTCTCCCAAGTTTCTTCGGCATCCAACAAAATTGCTTCATAGGTGAGGTATGGTTAATGGCATAGTGACTTTCCCTTGTCCCCAAGTAAGATTTAAAGCTAAGGACAAATGCCTCGGGTAGGATACCATTTAGAACACATAAAGCAATATTCTTTCTTATTGACCCAGACAATTGGCAAACTTGATACTATCTTCAACTCCAAAAGCATGTGGACTGATGTGTGGGAGTAAACTAAAAGGAACAAAAACAACTAAGAAGACACACAACAGCCATCTTTCACCTTCAAGGTTAACAGCTTCACTCAATTGCTTATCCCTTCCATCCTATGTCACGAAAATTGCTACAAGAAACACAACCAAAGAAGAGAGGAGACAAAAGCTAAGGTAATGATCCAAAACTATAGGAAGCCCCTCCAGGCCAGCCCAGTTTCCTGGTACTCAATAAAACACCCTGACAAAAGCAACTTGAGGGAGAAAGGGTTGTTTTGGCTCAGAGATCAATGTTACAATCCATGTGACAGGAGTCACAACAGCAGAAGCTTGAGACATGATACCCACAGTTAAGAAGCAGAGAGTGATGTATGCTTGTCCTTAGCTCCTCTACATGGAGTACTGGATCTTAGCCCAGGGAAAGGTGCCACCCCCCAGTACATGAGTCACCTCAGTCAGCACAAGCCTCCCCCCCCCAGAAGCCCAGAAGCCCATCTCCTAGGTGACTCTACACCTCAGTTGACAACTGACATTAACCACCAGAGGCAAGTATTTGTATATCCTAATTTGTATCACTGGTTGCCTCCCAGAGATGTGGGGAAGCTAAGAGTCATCATCCTGAATGCATATGTGTGCTATGATCAATAGTATTGGGCATCCAATAGTATCTTATAATGAAATGAGTAATTAAGGAAGGGACAAACAGATGGCACCCTTTGAAACCAATTCTCCCAACTCATCCTTAGCCTCTCTAGAAACACTGCTCTCTGCATGATCCTGGCATTTTACATTTCTAGGCTTCCACACACACAGTTCTGATTTAGCAGATTTAGGTGATGCCAAGACTAACTAAATTCTGATCTCTGAGGGCAAAACCAAGGTAGAAAATCCAATATATAGTTAGTATGCAAAGGTCACTGAAGGTTGGCAAAATGACTTAGTAAGTAAAGGCTCTTACCACCAAGTCTGATGACCTAAGTTCCATCCCCAGGTCACACATGATAAAAGGCAAGAACTGACTCCCACAGGTTGTCCTCTGGTCTCCACATGTGCATAATATAATGGCATTGTGTGTGTGTGTGTGTGTGTGTGTGTGTATACCAGTGTGCATGTGCACATACATACACATACACGATTAACTAAGTAAGTATTATTTTAGAGTAAGGTAGAAAGCAATAGAGGAAGACACTTGAAGGAAAAATAAAACTGATTGTTCTCTGTGGCCCAGCCATATGCCATGCCAGCACAGCAATACTGGCCTCACAGGTGTGGTAAAGATTAACAGAGAAAAAAAAACAAAAACACTAACAGGTAAGCCACACAGGTGCCCAGCACCCTGAACTCTCAGGCATACTAGCCATAGTTACCCTCTCACACTAATACTACTCTTGCTGTGTGACTGTTATTGATGCAGGCTGACCCAACAAGGAAGAGATAAAGGGACAAAGAAATAGAGCTCTGAAGAAAAGTAAGAGATAAGATAAGAAAATGTGAACTGGAGGGGAGGGGCATGAGAGTGGCCAGAGCAAGCATGTGGTGGGTGGAGGGAGCTGCAGGGAGCAGATACAGCTGGTAATTACAGTAACAGCTATCATTTACTAGGGCTTTAATGTCTGAAAAGCCCTATGTTACCTAGCAGGGATGCTCCAAGCAGAACTGGGACTGCTGGTTGTTGCTTCATCGGGAGCCACACACGTTGCCCTCTCTTCTTTTTCTTCTTTTCCCCTTGGGATGCAGGAGTGATGAGGACTGGGTGTGGCCAAGTACAAACCACAATGAACCAGCACCGTCTTAGGATGGCAAGGCAAGCATGGAAGCAGCCTCGGGAGTCAGGAAGAAAGTAACAAGTGCAGGAACTGTTCACATCTTTGGGAGCAGTGATGTTAGAGTTAACGTAACTGGGAATGCTCCTGTCTGGGGAGTAGGCTGGTGTGACGCACCCAAGATTCCTCCCTCCTCCTCAGGTTTGCCTTGCCCCAAGTCCTCTCCCTTTTTTCTATTCTTGTCCCCTCTTCTCAGAACTGCTTTTAAGAGCCTCTTGATGGGCCTCTCTATACATCTCTCATCCTTAGTTGCCTTCTGGGTACCAAGCGACTCCTGACTATTTCACAGGGATGCTTTAAAGTCAGCACAGAAGGGAATACGACATCCATGGGTAAGCAAGTTTTTAAACCAAAACAAGCAGAGGTGCATGGGTCAAGCAATGATTACAAGGCAGACATTCCAGCCAACGACTTCTGAAGATGATTCTAGAGAGCTTAGCTTTGTTCTGTCTTCTGAGCGTATGTTAAAGTATCTTTTTTAGTCATGATCATTTGAGGATAACCTTCCCCATCACAGCTCCAGACAGAAGTGCTGTAGGTTAGGCCTCCAGGTGACAGCCAGGGTGCTGAGACCTTCAGAGTTAACCATGTTCCCTCAGTGAGGATGAAGAGTGGACATGTAAGCCTGGCCCCCTAACTCCACAATGGAACTCTAGCTCAACATCTCATGCCAGTGCCCTTGGCCTTCCTCAGAGGGGTTACAGCTGAGCCCTCGAGTACCTTCACTCACAGAGACTCGAAAAGGAATGAAAGGTCTTGTCAAGGTACGAGATCAGTCAAGAACATGTCTAGTGAGGGCCCCATGGCTCTCAATTGTAAGCCTCAACCCCTTTTGTCCAGGCACCCCAACAACCTGACCTGCTCTTGCCACAAAATTTGAAAAACTGCAGTTTCACAGGGACAACACAGTCACTTTGCCCATTTCATCATCTTCACTTTTAAGTAAAACACACAAAACCAAAAAAAAAAGACAAAAACAAACAAAAACGGTTTTTATACAAAAATATTTTCCCCAGATTCCATAAGCTTCTTTTTACATAAAAAAATATTTTCTCATGGTTTCATACTGTTCCCAATAAACAAGGAACCATGGGTCCCGAAGATGAAGTAGTTTCCCAGAGATGTTAAATCAAAGAGCCAGAATTCAAAATCAAAAGTCACTGTATCTCAGGCCAGCACTAGCCAAAGTGGCTCCTTGTAAAATGTGCAAACTGGAGGCCAATTGGGGGTGAGGGGTGGGGAAATCAACAATAAATCCTGATTTAAGCCTAGCTTCTCTGTAGGCTCATTTAGAAGAGAAATCCTAACTGCAAAATTAGCTTGGCCATGGTGGCCCCCCACCACCACGGCACTGGTTCTTTGTCTGATAAACCTTAAGATGTAAAAATGGAAAGGGAAAGGTTACTGGTCAGCAATACATTTTCCTTTGGACAGTTTTCCTAGTTCTTTAAAGAAAAATCACCAATGCATTGTTCTGCAAATGATATAGCTCTATTTAGAGAAAGGGGCAAAAAGTATACTATTATTTTGTCAAAATCAGTTACCATGGCAGCCTGAACCCTTGACTCTGCATGGCCTTCGGCTTGCACATTTAAATACACCTCCGTGTTATACACAGTTGTTTGGCATTTTGTTACCCACTGCTTAATAGTAAAAATCAAAGCCTCCCAATTAGGTGTTCTCACCTGTGAACGCGTTTGTGGCCTGAAAACCAGCTTCCGGCATACTGCTCCCCAGACAAGCCTGTGTTTCAATTCTTAACTTGTCCTGTCGTGAAGAAACTGCCTGGGCGAGGCCTCAGGTCACTTCCATCTTAGCCTGTTCAAGTCCATCACTCTGCTGGTCCTACTTCTGGGAGCATCTGATGCCTGCTGGCTGTGCTCCCCACACCCTGTAAGCAGGCACTACCTGGACGGCACACAGTCCAACAGCATGTGTATGGGACACACAGTCACATCAACCGTCCAGCCAGAGAGGTGAAGCCATGGTGAGGTCAGGAATGGAGAAGCTGTCCTGCTGAAACCCGCTGTCTCACCTCAAAATGAAGGGCTTCTTGGCCTCGAGGCAGCCAGCATCTTCCACCACCTGGGCAGTCTCAGCCTCACCAAGGGCTCTGGCCTGTTCTGATTGGCTGTTGTCTGTGCTCTGTTTCTCTTCTTGCTGAAATTAAAAAGAAAGAAATCACTTTCTTAAGGACCTTGCGAACTAGTGAGATCAACATACCTGCTGGGCATGGCAATGTGTAATTATCATCCCAGCACCTGGGAGGTTGAGGCAGGTCACTGAGAGGACGGGAGCTAGACTATATCTCAAGAGCTTGCCTCACAAAAACAGCAAAACAGGTCTACAGAACTAAGAATTAAAAGGCAGCTCAGCTGTGACCATGACCTTTCTCTGTGAAGACTGGGGTAAGGGGGACCCCCCCCACTTTCAACACTCAAACACTTCTTTATCCATTTTCTACTCCTCTCTAATAACAGATATAAGCCCACAATCTCCAAACATCTTTCTTTGGGTTACTTAGACCTCACATACACTCTTAAGGAATTGATTTCCCAAAGTTGAATCCCCAGGTCTTAGAAGAGATCTTTAGTTCAAGTCAACTGCCATCAATGCTCCAAGAATGAGGAATTAATATCTGGAAAAAGCAATTTTTAAAAGTGACTCTTATACCATGATCCAGTGGAGCTTATCCAAGGGATAAAAGATGACTCGATATACATCAAAAAAACATGGCACATTCCACCAAAAGAATGACAACAAATCCAAACAACCACCTACACAGAAACAGAAAAGCCATTCGATAAACTTCACTATCTGAGCCTCCCCTTCCCCAGTCCCAGGAGAAAAGCCTTCATCCTTATAGAAATAACACACCTCAGCACAGAGAGGCAACATAGGGCTGCAGTCAATACCATTCCAACGGGAAAGGCTGAAACACTTTCATCTTAGAACAAGGCGAGCACACCTACCAATTCCACTCTCACTCAACACAGCATCAGCAGTCCTAGCTTCAGAAAAGAGGCAAGAGAGGAACGGAAAGCACTCAGAAATGAAACCAGACTCTCCTTGCTGGCAGATACCTGGGTTTTTATAAATACTCTACTACTAAAGATTGCTAGAACTAATAAATTTGGTAAAGTTGAAAGCTAAAGTATAAACATTTTTTTAAAAGGAACAATATTTTTATACATCAATGCAGACTCACTGAGAAAAAAATTAAAATATTCCAATTCATAATGCCTACAAGAAGCCAGATAGTGGTGGCACATGCCTTTAATCCCAGCACTTGGGAGGCAGGAGCAGGCAGATCTATGGGAGTTCAAGGCCAGACTGGTCTAAGGGCAAGTTCCAGGACAGCCAAGGCTATTGCACAGAGAAACCCTGTATCAAAAATGCAAAAATAAAATAAAAATAAAAAACAAAAAAGAAATGAAGGAAGGAAGAAAATGCCTACAAGGAGGAGGCGGAGATAAGGAGAAAAAGTAGATAGGAAGAAGGGGAAAAAAGGAAGGAAGAAAAGAAGGAATGAGAGAGAGACAGAAAGGAAGGAAGAGACAGAAAGGAAGGAAGGAAGGAAGGAGGGAAGGAAGGAAGGAAGAGAAAGGAAGGAAGGGAAAGGAAAGAAGGAAGGAAGGAAGAGAAAGGAAAGAAGGAAGGAAGGAAGGAAGAGAAAGGAAAGAAGGAAGGAAGGAAGGAAGAGAAAGGAAAGAAGGAAGGAAGGGAAAGGAAAGAAGGAAGGAAGGAAGGAAGGAAAAGAATCTAATGTTGGTAACAGGAAGCAGCAGGAGCCAGTTTATGTTTAGACAAGATGGAACTGATGTAGACATCTGGTGAGCTATGGGTCTGCACAAAATGACTCACACCAGATGTCTGGGGAACCCCAAAAGTAAACAGTGATGTACTCCATTGGGTAACTGTTCCTCACAGAATACCATTTTTATGAGAATTCTGTATAAATATGGCCTTAAGGTTAGAGGCCTAAGCTTTGCCAGGCTGCCTGTGTGTTTGTCTCTACATGTGTTTGTTTTATCCATGCGGCCTGTGTACCCATCTGTGTGTGTGCTTATGTGTGCCTCTATGACCCAAGTGTGACACCATGTGCCTGGGTGCCAGCCAGCAGCTACCTGCCTAGTGGTCCCTGGGCTGGTGAGTTATATATGCTCCTCACAATATCTTCAAATTCTCAGTCTTCATGCCCCCCCTCTGCTGTTCCTGGCATTAGATCTTAGACCACACATGAAGCAATATATTTAACAAAGAAAAGAATTTCTACAATATAGAGTTGCAAAACTCTGATGAAGCATATTGAAGTGAACACACACACACACCTGGAGAGACAGACCATGTTCATGGATTAGAAGAATTACTATTGTCAAAATGATCATACTGTCCAACATGATTTACAGATTAAATATTAATGTCCATCAAAATACCAATGCCGATGGGCGTTGGTGGTGCACACCTTTAATCCCAGCACTTGGGAGGCAGAGGCAGGCGGATTTCTGTGAGTTTGAGGCCAGCCTGGTCTCCAGACCGAGTGCCAGGATACGCTCCAAAGCTACACAGAGAAACCCTGTCTTAAAAAGAAAGAAAGAAAGAAAGAAAGAAAGAAAGAAAGAAAGAAAGAAAGAAAGAAAGGAAGGAAGGAAGGAAGGAAATACCAATGCCATTACTCTTAGAGATAGGAAAATAATTCTGAATCCTTATGTAACCACAAACTATCCTAAAATCCAGGGCTGGAAAGGTGGCTCAGCAATCAAGAGTACTTGCTGCTATTCCAAGAGACCCAAGTTCAGATCCCAGCTCACAACTGCCTGAAGCCCCAGCACCAAGGTATCCAATTCTCTCATCTGACTTCTTTGGATATCCAGAAACCCTTCACACACACACACACACACACACACACACACACACACACACACACACACACAGAGAGAGAGAGAGAGAGAGAGAGAGAGAGAGAGAGAGAATCTTTAAAAGATTCTCAATTCAAAACACTGAGACATCTAGATACCTAAATTCTAAACGTGCTGTAAAGCAGTACAGCACCAGCATGAAATAGCACGCTGACTTATAGAGTAGGAGAGAGAATCCCAAAGAGCACATATTTACAGCCAACTGATCTTTAACAAAGGCACCAAAAACACACATAACAAAAAAGCCTGATCTCTTCCATAGTGCTGAGAAACCTGAGATTCATGTTCGGAAAAATGAAACTAGACCCCCATCTCTCACTCCATACAAAAATCAATCCTAAATGTAGCACAGGTCAAGCTATGAAATGCTTGCTGTTTGTTAATATTGCCTTTTTGTTTTGTTTTGTTTTATATGCCACTAGAAGCACAGGGAACAAAGGGCAAAACTAACAAATGGACTTGATAACAAACTAAGCCTCTCTTGTGCGTTATCAAGATAGTCAGTAGAGCAAAAAAGACAACCTACGAAATGAGAGGAAATACATGCTCCTTGGACCAAGGAGAAATATCCAGAATATATATCACAAAAAATGTGTGTACATGTGCGCGTGCATGTATGTACATGCTGAAGACATGAATAGAAAGTCCTTAAGACAATTTACAAACAGCCAAGAGTACATGAGAAAAATACCTATGAGGAGATCACAAGTCCGGCTACACAGCCTGCAGCCCTTTGGCTTCCCAGGACTTTATGAGGTCCACTCCACACAGGTGTTCTGACCACAGGACACCTTTCTCTCACTGCACTCTAAGTTTCATGAGGACAAACACAGTGACTATTGGATTCTCTGGACCCCCTCAGAACACACAGCACTGCCTTTGCTCAATAGGTGTCCAATAAAGAAACACTGAATGAGGATTTGAGTGAATGAAAGTAATTGCTTAACATGGTGCTTCTGAAATAATGTTCCTCACACTAGGTAAATGGGTGCACAGGGACAGACGAGTTCAGCAAATATTTGTTATATGAACCCTCCCCCAAGCCTTGAATTTACACGTGCTATGCACCAGGTGGAGAGTGGTCTTTAGCTCTGACCCTCTTGACTAGGGTAGGGGTGTCTTTCACCCCCTAATGAAGATCAGACAGTTAAGGCTGACGGTCATACTCAGAGTGTCCTCTCCAGTAAAGACCCTTAGAGGCCACTGACTTCAAGTCCTTTAAACTCCAACATCTAGTCCCATTTATCAAGACTACAGAGGAAGAAAACTCCACCCTGCAGAGGCTAAGTAGCTCAAGTGTCTAGTTTGTAGGAGAGCCACGACTTACACATGTCTGTTGTCCTGTTCTCCCCAGCTCCTGAACTTGGGGTAGTTCTCTACTCCTAAATGCCTTAAGCTCGATAATAATGATCAAGGTGGGAGGAGACTTACCAAGTACAAAAGGTCACACAGGCTCAGCCTGAGCCACATATACAAGATCACACCCTCTACAGAAAGTCCATTGCCCCCCCACACACTCATTCACACACACACACACACACACACACACACACACACACACACACACACTTGCTCAGATGTTCTATCTATCCTGGAAAGATGGGAAGGACTAACCAGGAAATAAATTAACTTAATACTGAACTTGAGAAAGAAAAAAAAAAAAAAACATCTTGAAGCACCTCCAAAACAGAGCAACAGTAACTAAGGAAATAAAGCATACCCAATGGAAAAACACCCCCACAGGAAGGGAAGTTTTTAAAAACATAAACACTCCCAAAACTGAAGTGAGTAAGTTGTAGGATAAGTCCGCCTGGCTAGCTGTTCATAAAATCTTATGTGAAAAACAGTCCTCCTGGGAATTATTCAAGAACAAAAACTTCATTTTGCTTTTAGCTTACACACACACACACACACACACACACACACACACACACACACACACACACACACACACACCCGTGATAAAAACAGACTTGCAATCCAGGAAGCAGGAAGGTCGCACAGTGGGCGCAGGGGCCAAAGCCCAGCAGACAAGTGGCAAATCCTTTCAAAATCAAGTAACATTCAAAAAAAAATTATAGCATACAAACAGTCAATGCTGGGGTTGTGTTTTATTTCCTTTCACTGTGGACAGACTGTTTCACTGGCAGAGTGTCAGTTACCTAGGAGACGGCTAGACTAAGCAACAGAAAGCTGCGGGCTATGGAGAACATCAGAGTCCAGGACCTGGCCCATGTCTGATGACCTCTCACTCCCACCAGAAAAGTTCCAGGAAGAAAAAAAATAACACCAAAAACTGCAGATATGTTTCTCAACTTCTGCAAACTAAGGCACTGTTGCCAAACTGCAAATGGAGTACATTTGAGAATCCTATCATGACATCACCAGAACATCTCAAATGCTGGTTCCTTTAAATCCAACATGGTAAGGATTTTTACTGAGGCAGATGTGAGGGGGAAAAAAAAAGCTAAGGGTTCCACATCCAACGTGGACTACAATCACTTACATCCTCTATCCTAAGGGCATATGGTTGAGACTTGAACGGGGTCAATCTAACTAGAGATCAGGGAGAGAGGGGAAGGAAAAAGAAGGCAGAGTGGGGAGGAGAAGGAAGAGAAGGAGAAGAAAAGGAGGGGAGAAGGGAAGGGAGAAAAAGAGACAAGAAAGACAAGGGGAGAAGAGAGGAGAGAGATGTGATGTTTAAGAAAAACACAGCCAGTACCCCAGGACAAGTCCCACTCCTGAATTCCCGTCCCATTTATCAGACTTGCTCAAGTCACTTGGCCTGTCTAGACTCCCATTTCCTCATTTCTGAACTGAGGAGGTTAAATTCAAGATCCTTTCCTGTCTGGATATTCCTCTGCGGCTGCTTGCCTGGCTGAAGGAGACAAGACAAACATGCATGAAACACGCATGTGGTGCGCAATCAGAGAATCTACACAAGGTGTCAGGTCTCCAAGTTCGTCAAAGCAGCATGTGCCTGCTACTAGGGGAGGCTAAGTTAGAGTGCTAGGAGTTATTCATGGTACTTTCACCTTTGTGACACACTGTGTAGCTTTTGTATTACAATCTCAAAGCTATCCTAGCTTGGGGTAGCTCAACAGGCCCTGATTATAACTTCAGAATCAAGTAGTGCCTCCTTTAGGCAAACAATTCAGGAAACAAGTGCAAAATAAATAGCCTCCTATTCAATCACATAGATAAGCTGCAAGCTAGAAAAAGCAATTGTTATGATATTCCTTAAAAGGTTGCTATGGCAAACATAATGCTGGATAAAACGTAAATAAGGTACAGTCTGACGCTCAACTCCAACTTGTAAATATAAGGGGGGCTGCCAAAAATGAAAATATAAAACTATCCTTTATGAATTGATGAATCTGAGTATTGTCTCATACGATCCAGCAGCAGAGGAAGTCGTATAGAGCCATGCCCCTGGCCCTTCACTTCATGGATGAGAATACTCCAGAATGTAGGAAACAAGTCAAAAGTTAGTATATTGATGTATATGAAGCCAGGACCAGAACCAGGGATTTGAATACAGGTCCAGCATGCTCTGCACAGGCACACGACCCAAGGAAGAAGCTGGCCCAGTGAGGAAGGTGCCTGGGAGGCTAAAGGTAAGGATTACATACCAGTACGTACCTGCTTGCTGGGAAATAGGGAATACCGACATGATCTCCACTTTCTAAGGCCAGAAATGTTCATGTGGGCATGCCTACAAAGCTCACGTGAACAAGGAAAATGATCTGGGCTTGCCAAAGAGTCAGAAAGTCCTCAGGTAAAGGTCTCTTTAAACATCACCTGACCTGTCACAAACACCTGAACTGGGGGCCCAAAGTGGCGGCTGTGTGAGACTCTGTCACCCCCACCCTACTCTGTTCTGCTCTCACGTCCAGCCTAGAAAACAGTCCATATTCCCTACAAAATTTTTCTTCAGAGAAAATTGACTTTATATGGGCATGGCAGGCAAACAAAAAGTCAGAAAAGTATTAGCATTGCGTGCAAAGTAGGTAAGTGTCTCATTCTTTGTAATACTAAGGGAGACTATGGACCAATAAACCATTTCTTTACCCTCCCGGCCAAGCCACTCTAGCTGCCAGCTCACAACAGGCCCTGACAGACAACTATGCCCACAATATATCCTGCTTTCTAGCCTACTGGACACCACAAAAGCTCTGTGCACCCAGTATCTCATCAACAATTTGTGAGGCCATTACTTTGACCAGACATTGTATTAGGTGCTGGGAAAACAGAAGTGAGCAAACAAAGCAAGCTTCTACACACAAGACACCTATGTTTTTCTGCCCAGTCTGTCCTGAACATTTTGCAACTATCCCTTCCATTGACCATGGAGATCAGAATATAGCAGGTACCCAATAAATATGAGCTGGACTGCCTTGAACCCTATCTTTAATACCTGAGTCATCTTTTCAATCTACTGCCTCAGTCCTGCATCTATTGTAGAAGTACCAAAGGCACTAGTGAAGAAGTCTAATGGTCATAAGAATTCAAACTCTGAAGCAATCCTGGGTGGGCTCTGGGCCCTTCTCCATAAAAAACACACAATCTTCATATACAATGGGCCAGAAGAGTGTTGGCCTCATTCTCAATGTGAGTGTGACTTTGCACTCAATTAATACCCACCCCAACTTACAGCCTCCATTACCTCAGCTATAAAACACTAACAATGATGACATCTGCCCTATGAATTATTACACATTTA